>NC_061117.1:150514606-150810275 GCF_002878395.1 Capsicum annuum
AACATTATAATAAAGTATTTTAACACTTATATTCTCAATTATATAAATATTTACTCATTAAGCATGAGAGAAATCCTCCAAACTAAGCTACATAATTCTGGATAACAACACTGAGGAGCATAAATCCACCTCAAATCAGAGTATGATATGAGGAGTAAATAACCACCGCCCCCCCCCCCCCCCCCCCCCAATAATTTTTATAATTCAGGTATTTTATTTGATTTTATATTTGAGGAGGAACCTACGTTTTAGCGGTGGATAGTGTAACAACCCTTATGGTGATTTTTAGCTTTATCAATATTTTCATTATTTTTCCCATTCCTATAGTTACTATATCTCATTTATGAGTTGTGGGGATGGTTTGCACGGTCCTCAAGGTATTTGAGATTGATTTAAGTGAGTTTGACATTTTTAGTAGCTTTTAAAGTGATTAGTTTGACTTTTCTTAATATTTTGTGATCCAAGCATCAAATAGTGATTCTGTCAGTTCTATTAGATTTAAAATGTTAATTTTCAGTTAGTACCATGGTTGGTTTGGTTTTGAGTCCTTAGTTTGTGTTTTGAGAATTTAGATAATAAATTAGTTCAACTTAGCTAAAGGTGTTCCAGGAGTAAATTTTTTGATAATGACCTTTTTTGGTAAATCTAACTATTTTGCTTTGTCTAAAACGTCAAAATCAGCCTAGTGGATTTATTGGTTAATTTTTATAGCTTCCCAAATGAATCTCGGTTGTGCATTTGAAGATATTTTGATCCTTCCCTTCAACTGAACTGTTGCAATTAGTGCAACAAAAAATCCTTTCTTTGCATTCATGGGGAAGGATCAATTTGTTCATCTCAATCGTGGTGGTAAGGGCTAGGGATAGCGAAGCGTTACATGTTTAGGTCATCGTGAACATGAGGTGGTGGCTGTGTTTTCAAACGATACGATTTGGTTCTAAGTCTCAATCACTATTGCAAAGAAGGAACTATTCACTTAGAACAAATTTAAGCTTTTTCTCACAATTTTTGCCCATTTTCACTATTTTTGGACTTTGAGACCTCAAGAAAGATAATTTTAAAGAGGGATTTTCATAAAAAGTATTTTTATAAGCTTGTATTTTTGGGTTTTTACCTGGTAAAGTAAGAAAAAAGCTTTTCTTCAATTTCAAGCTCGATTCCAACTAGTTTTTCAAAAGGATTTTCACATTTAGAATCATTGGGGTATGGAAATATTATTCTTAAATAAAATTCTGATTTACCTTTTTCCTTTTACAATTGATTTTTAAAGTATTTTTTGACCCAGAATGAAAGTATCTAATATGGGTATTATTTCTATCCTTTTAAATTGTAGATTATATTTTTGACGGATTTGGTTTATTTTGAGTCCGTGTCTAAGGGAAAGGCTTTGTGTTGAAGAGCTCAAGCCTGAGATTTGACTATTTTAAGATAGGTTATGGGTTAACTTTCTTCAGACTGGGTTGGGTAGTTAACTATTCATGTAATGTATGCTATAGGTTGGGGAGTTTATCATGCGGTGATTTATTGATATATTTTATTTATAGTGTTGTCATTGGGGGCTTATATGAGTGTTGTTATTGACTTTAAGGTTTATTATTATTGTGATGCCAATGGGGGGCCTATGCATGCATTATATTTAACTTGAGAGATGATTACAGTGGTGATACCTGAGCAGGGGTTTGATATTGGTCTTGTATTATCATTATTTACATTTATTATTGTTTACGTCTAGTGCACACACAACCATACATGGTCAAACAAGTATTAAAGTGTCTCTTCTTGATAGTCGGGTTGTCATACCCAAGGGATTCTAAGTTAGTTATTCTCCATGTCTAAGTATCTTTCAATTTAACAACTGTGAATTTGTAACTGGAGTATATTTTTGTAATTATAAGCTAATAACAAAGTTAACAAAGGTATGAAATTTTTATTGTAAACAATATAAGAAGAGATTTCAGGGTTGACACGTACTACACATTCATGCATAACTATAGATTTTAGCTAGCATTGGTTTTCATTATAATTTTGATCTATGGAGTTAATATTATAACTTGGAAATGGTCATCCCCTAAGTCATCTACTTGAATTAATCTCACAACTACATCATTGAGCAGGGATGTGAGTCTTTAATTTGAAGGCATTAAGCTATCTTCCCATTTCATTAACCAAGTGGGCATTTAGTTATATTTGTATCCTAACCATAAATTATCATTTAATAATTAGAAGCTATTCAACTAAAGACATGACCCACACTCATTGCGTTCTTCGTTCCTTCCCTCCACTCCTATAGTGAATTCATTTTGAGTATTGGATTTGTACTAAAGTTCATGACTCTTTAGAATAGTAAAGCAAGAACGCAAGAACAATCACATGACATTATAAACATATAAACCAACCTTTAAAAAATAATTAAGCAATCATGTTGTAGCATCAACCCTAGAAGGAGGGTTTCTAACCACTTATAATCTTATAAAGAACCACCATAGATAAGTTCATAGAATAAAAATACGAGAAAGAAAAGTAAAAGAAGAAAGAATCCTAGTTCGAGCTCCTTAATGCCTGCCTTTCCTCTCCAAATCATGTATGCACCCTAGATACTTGTAATTTTGCCTAAGTGATTTTTATATAATCCATAAATTCATCCATAAGCTGCCTCATAGGAAATTTTCATAACTCAATTTATCAGGTCAGGATGGCGTCTACAATAACCCACTTGTAGGAAAGCCAACTCGTAGTCCAGGATGACTAGTAACGGACTACTCAATAATATAAGGAAAAGAATGCAAAATAAATAAAATAAAGATCAATTACATAAGTGAATCCCAAAACCTGGTGGTATCAGTACAAGAGCTTCTTCTATAATAAGAGTACAAAAGTAAAATATCAAGAAAAATACACTGATACGATTTATCTCTGATACAACATAGAGACTAGTCTAATACTTAAGAGAGAGATAAGCAATACTCTAAACGTCAGGAGCTCACTCTAACTCTCCGAATAATGGCTTCTCCTCATGATACATACATCAATGATGATAACCCGTACAGTTATCTACAAGCTGTAGAAATATAGTATGAGTACCAAGAGAATGGTACTCAGTAGGAAACTGTCAACTAAGATCCAAAGATAAAATAGATACATACAACATATAAATAGAATGGAAACTACACCCAAGAGTCCAAAAATCATATAACAAGTCAATCAGAATAATAAGGGACAACTATCGTGTCCAAGTCCAAGAGTCTAACATAATAAGACTAAGGAAGTATTAGGGTGAACTATCCTATTCCAGCCATATTCAATTGATGTCAATGTTACACGATATATCCCACTCCAATATATGAATGAAGAGTGAAAGAAAGATATATAGAAATATACAAGGCCAAGAAACGAATATACAATCTGAAAAAAAATGAAAGAGGAGATATACGATAACGCCATAGCTTCATATAGTTATATATATATATAAACATGAGGTCATCTCAAATCATAACCTAGACCATCATATGCTCATTATAAGACCTCATTATAATACTACCAGGGTTTAATACAATCATACTCAGGTTTTCTAATCCACATGGCTAGACATAAAATAATCATTTGTTGTAATGCAACCATAATATAGAAGAGGACGAATACATACCACAAATCGCGATACCAGATCAATGACCAATCTTCCATAAACTAGACATAATAATGAGAATAACAATATTAATAACAGCTTGAATAACCGGCTACTCCAGATAACCAAATACCTAACCGAGCCTGTGTGTACCTCCACCACCCCAGGATCGGAAGGTTCAATCAATATACAAAAACACAAAGTCTATTCTTTACCTATAGCTATTAAATTAACCCCTATCGGTTGATAGACATAGGCGCATACTGGTGACAGGCGATGCACATGCTGGAATAAATTCAAGGTAAATAGTCAATATCACAATCTCATCATCACAAATATCTCCATCATAATTGTCATCATCATGAAGATCATCAACGTAATCAACCTCCGGTTTTGTCGGGTATCAATATATCTTCACAATAGTATCCTCCAAACTCAAACCGGGTATCAATATCATCACAATAGTATCCTCCAGACTTGAACCGGGTATCAATATCATCATAACAGTATCCTCTATACTTGAACCGAATATATATATCATTATAATCATCAATACATATATATATAATAGGTGCACGGACTCAAGTCATGGCTAAAAGGGTATAATCTGTAAGTTTGTTGCCCGAAATGATCTTCGAGACTAAATCATTATAAAAGTGTAGAAAGGGGTCAAATCATGGAGATGAACTCTAATTATTAGCCTAACCATTTCTTCCCATAATCATTATTCACCAAATAATCAATATCCAACACCTAGTCAAGATTCTTCACTAGACCGTAATCGCCAATTAACCAATGCTTATTTCTAACCATAATAATCTCAGTAATCACCATCTAGCAAAAGACCACTAACCATCATTTGGAAACTTATCTATATATCAACTAACATCTCTTATTATCTAGCATGATTAATACTCAAATCCTCATTTAACAACCAATCGACAACATAAACTTAATTATCAATAGCAACTAACCTTCACCTACGCCCAACATGTCATCATTATTAGCTACACATCATCCATAATCTCTAGCTACTATATTTCTAGTAATCAAGGTTCATTAACTAGTACATTAGATTCCTAGCCATCAAGTACTATAGTCACTTAATAGACAACTAGTTACCACAAAGCTTAAACCTTATTTAGAAAGAACAGTCATAAGATTGTATTTTATCTAGAATCACATCAATTACAGATATAATAATCATGAATATACCAAATCTATGCATGTCATCACCAATCCAAATCAATAAAGTCGTAAGCAACATACTGCATCTTCCTTCATCCCATATCAGAGAGATATGTATATAAACATATATATGTATATTCATAAACTATAACCATATCCTTTAAAAGGTTAATGCCCATTATCATTTCAATGAGGAATAACATTGCCATAACTCATAAGTCACAATCTGCAGAACATCATTATAATTTACCAAGTCACGAAGTAACCTTATACTAAGCATTACTATTCTCAATTATTCCTAACATCCGCAACTAAGTCCACAAAGCTAACACAAGACTTGGCCTAAGTGGGCCAAACAATCCCACTTCTAATCCTCAATTTCTATATTTAGGCAAACTATTCCCCAAACTAGGCTAAGGTATCTAGTTCAACTTCTAGATGTCAAGTAAGCTATAACCAATCCTAAAATAAGAAATTAATCTAGGAACATTGGCAATTATGTCAATTCTACCCCAAGATATGATTTCAAGATCACTAGACTAGCCCACTAAGGTTAATCACACTAACCATTATTCCAATGCTAAAACCATATCCCAAACCTAGCATCATAACAATCCCATACTACAAATTAATTCAATCAAGGAAGAAGGCAATAGGATTTTATAAGGGGTCATAAACATACTACCTTATGGGTCCAAAACCCTCATCTAATCCCCAAATATCAGTAATCAACTCGAAGTGATTTTACACATAATCAACCTTAGCATTCATATTTGCATGGAATATATAATACATATTATCTTCGAAGAAGAGTAGGTAGAAGTCTACCTCAAGGTCGAACCGTAAAACCTCAAATCATTCACCATACATCCATCTTTACTTCACAATCCCCAAAATATCATCACACTATCAAAATCATAATCTACTCATCAATTTGAGTCTAACAATTCCCATATTGCACTATTGTGCTGCACATCTAAAAATAACACTAAAAACCCAAAGTGGGTTTCAATTACGGAAAATGTGTTTCGAGGTCAATCCAACACTCATACATGAACAAGGCATCAAAACCCACAAAATTGGGTGAAAATCAAGCAACCTTTGGGCTAAAATCAATCTCAAAGTGGATTTGGGGTTTTGGATCAAGAACTAAAAAATTCACCAATAAAGTGATGAACTCTTACCTTAATTTGGATATAATCGTGATAACAAATGTTAAACAAGATTGTAAGATACCCAAAAGACTTAATTTTGAGTTATTACACTCATTTAGGGTTCCTAAGTCCCAAAAATGAGTAAAAATGGCTAAAATGTGGCCTATGTGTAAGACCCTGCAAAGTCCTAGTCATTTCAGTCCTATATAGCATGCCAAAAGATATTCTAGACTTAGAAAATTTTAGCTAAGTGTTGACACTTAGTCTCATTTTTGGCATCGATATTTCAATGTATCATTTATGATATTTCCATCCTTAAATTGTTGATTTTTAAATTGATTCATGAACAAGGATGTCAATAGGTCATATTGGGCGAGTTTTATAATTTTTGGACATCATTTGAGTCGTGTTTGGATAGCCAAAAAAGTAAGCCAATGCGATCTTGATGTGTCGCATTGGATATTGCATCTACGGCATCAACTCAGCGCGTCGGCAATCACGTCGACACTATCGCGCGGCACATCGCCTGCCGCATCGCTGGGAACATTTTTTCTCATTAAATTCTGAATTTCCAAGGGCAATTAGGTCCTTTTCCGCTCACCCAATTCAACTAAAATACAAAATTCAATCTCTCAAAGGGATAAATTCACTCATTATCTCACAAATACTCTCAAGAACAAAGCCCTAGTTTTATCAAGTTCAAGTCCCGAGAATTAACCATAATTCTCATGAAATCAACAATCAAGGTATGTTAGGTGTTCATCCTTGGGTCTCCTTCCATCCTTGGAGTTCAAGAACCCTTTTTAAAACTACAAGATTTTAGATTCATAATTTAGACGCACAAATTGGTTTATATTCATGTTTGTGTTGTTGTATGGGTTTTCAATTCAAGATTTAATTATAAGTTTCATGCATGTATGTTGATTGATGTAATTCCCATGTTAGAACCCTTGAAATTGCAAGTTTAAGTTGTAGTCATGATGTTTATGTGTTGTTCATTATCATGTGCATTAATCATGCTCCCCAAGTGTTTAATAAAATGTCCATATGAGTAAAGTATGCATGGTAACCTATTTTTGTGTTGCTAAAGTGGTGACATGAATTTATCAATTATGATATCAAGTCCTGGGGGTATTTATTACCCGAAATCTAGTTGTTTACTTAGTTGTAGTATATATAGAATAGTCCAATAAAGGTCAAGAACAATAGTACTCAGTTAGTAATAGAACTCAATGAACTCAGTCCAGTTCAGTCAGTCAACATGCTCAGTGTTAGTTCAGTCAAGCCTACTACGATCTATTGATTAGTTTAATGTCAATTCAATTGGGAGTAGGATTCAGCACCGATCGAACCCAGGGATGGGGGCATTCCTACCAGTTGAGGGTTTGATCCTTAGTAGGAGTCCCTGTATTACAGAACTATGTAGCAAGCGTAGGGTAAGTTATCCTCTTGCTAGAATAGGGTTGACACCATCATATATATATTTTATGAGTCTTCCTACCAGATTTGGGTTGACCCAGCATTGTTAGTAACCCATGGCAAGGTGCTAACAGCCTTCTAACTGGGGTCACAGGTTGGATCCAAAATCATTCTATATCAGCATATGTCGGTTAGATGAACACTCCTACAATTACAGTTTAGTCTTAGTATTCAGCAGAGAACACAATCAGTTATACAGAACCATGGCTATCAATTATTAGTTACTCAGCCATCAGAATTAAGTATTCAGTTTTAGTATAATCTCAGATACATGATGTATACCTACATGTGTAGTATTGCATTATCAGTATGTTCAGAAGTTACAATTTTGCATGTACTCACCTCCAATTACTTCATGATATTCATTCAGTCAGTTATCATCTCATGAATATGAACCCATGTATATCATCCTTACCTAACTTAGCATACCAATACATTTCATATACTGATGCATACTCTCTCTTTTGCACTATGATGTCTCATATCATAGGTTCGGACGCTCAGGTTTCTAACAGTAACAGTTATAGTGGTGAGTCCTCATATTTCAAGGACAGAGTTTATCTATTTCAGTATTTTAGTAGTTCAGTAGATATTTCAGTTAGAGTTAGTTGGGGGTTTGTCCCATCAACTCCATGTTCAGACAGTTAGAGGCTTTCAGACTAGCATAGTCAGACATTCAGTTTTTATATGTTATTATCAGTTATACTAAGTTATTATTTCAGTATTTTGAGAACCTTATGGCATTTACAGATTTCTTCCGTATATATATATCATTATTATATTTAGTGCTCACAGCAGGTACCAGTCATGGGTTAGCTTGTGGTCTTTCGAGATTGTAAGCACCATGTGACGCCCAGGAAGTAGTATCGAGACATTACACTATAGGGTCCTTAAATACACCTACCAGATTTATAGATACCTCAATATCAATCTAGGGGATGCTATGTTTTTGGTGCGATAGCCATATTATTTATCGCGATTGCGGTTGCTCCCTTAGGCACCAGATGACAGAAAAATCAAAATCTGGATTTTGACCCTCGAAACCCAAAATACATGATCCAATAGTTAATATTAAGCATAAACCACATTTCAAATCCATTGGAATCATTAAAACTTTCATCCAAGATCATTTAGTTCAAAAGTGGGGCCCACACCTATAGTTTTATTTTTTATAAAATTCGCTCAATAAATCAAAATAAGTCTGGGAGCCTTAGGACCTGACCAAGGGTCTCCCTAGACTAAAATCAATGTTCTAGATGCGATGGCGAAGTTGAATTTTAAATATGTGGTCTTTTTTGCCCAATGTGGGTCCCATACTCGTATTGCAATTTTTCAACTTTTCGACCAATAGATCAAAATGAGCTCGGGTGCATTGGCACCAAAACAAAGGTATACCTAGCCTAAATTTGATATTTTGAATCTGTTCGCACAGTCAAAATTTTTATCCAAGATCATTCCATTGAAGTTTTTTCCCAGTGGCCATTTAAAACCAACAAAGACTTCAAAATAATGAATTTGCTCTAAAAACTAAACGAGTTGTCCAATAACTTAATTGTTGGTCCTAGAAAGTCATAAATGACTTGGACAACTATGGAGAAGATCAAATGGTGAAGATAAGAAAAATATGAAAAATAATTGGAAAAGTCATTACAGAAATAGGTGCATTTACCACTTTGCCCCGAACATAAACCAAGTAGAAAACATAGTTTTAGTTGGTTTTGGAGTGTCTCTGTGTGTGTGTTAATTTCATGTTATTCACTCCCCAAGCATGTTACACCCTTCTTTTCTAAATATTTAGGTGTTTAATTAGCCCCCATGTAGTTCAAAATAAGTCCCATAGGGATTAGGTATAAGTGCCATACTTTTCCAACACAAATTAGGACTTTAAACCCACTTTAACTTGCTTTTACAGAGTGTGTGCCATAAAGCCTATAGCAGAATCAAACCAGTTGCAAATTTCAAGTTTTGTGTGGTACACAGCTGAAATAATGATCTTTTAGGCATGGTGGATCAGCCCATTCTATGGCATGAAGTGTGCGGAGCGGAGGGCGGTCCAAGTATGTACAATTTTGTCCAGCTCCGTCTCTTTGTTCATGTCAAGCTTGCTCGTGTTGCATCATCACTTGTAGCTCATGTGCATCTTCCTTTATCACCTATTAAACACCTAATATACTCCTAAAACAACTTATCACAAGCATTAGATCATACAATACACAAAGCACATTAAAACATAGAAGAACAGGTATAGCTTCGTCCAATTGAACTAGTTATCTTGTCTAATCTTTCTTTGCCCATTGTGGCTCTTAAATTGATTCATATACACTAAAAACCACCTAAACATGAGGATTAATACACAATTACACTACTATCACTAAGTATTCACATAAACACACTAATTCATCCTCCAAACTAAGTTAAACGAGCATAGATAATGATATTTAGGTGTATAAATACTCCTAGGATCACCACTCCACACTTGAATCCTTGTTCATCCTCGAACAAATCTTTACACACATATTTCTCATGGAGTACTCTAACATCACCAATTGAAATAGGTGATGCAAGCTAGCACTACAATGACTATCATAGGCAGCAAGTTCACAACAAACATGTTACATAATCAACTTCAAACACAGGAATGACTACTCAAAACCTCCTAGCCTTGAGACTTGACTCCACAAAATTAGAAAACTCATGCATAATACTCAACAAATACATCATATAAGTCAACTATATTTCATTAAACATGATCCCTTGCAATATGAGAGTCACCCATAATCACTCATCAATATGCAATTTAACACAGGAATAGGTATAAGAATAGAATTACTCTCACACTCACAAAGAATTCACATGCAACACAAGATGAAGCATAAGCTTAACCTTATGGTAGTACTCCACTAATATAAGTATATCAAAGCTCAATATAAAGAAGATCTTCAAGGTTTATAATGTAGGTCTATGGGGTAGGTAGTAACTATTTTAGATAAAAATAGTGATAGACTTTCAAAAGCTCTTTATTACATTACACTATTTATTTAGCTCATTATTCAACCACCTATTTTCCACCTCTTTTCTCTTCTACGTCTTTCTTTTTATTTGCCCCTCTTTAATATATCTTACACGTCTTTCAGTAGGTAGGTTTTGACTATCTGTTTAAAAAACTTTAACTCTTTTTATTTTACTCGCGCCATCAACACATACACTTTTTCAAAATACTAATAGCTATTATTTTGGGAACTTCAACCTCACTTTATCCTTTCTTCACTTCTCGCTCCTTAATATCTGAACTTTTCAACTAGAGTGCTTAGGAGTTTTGGATCAAATTATGGTCAATTGAAATAAAAGTAATAAGCCACATATGAGGATACCAAACAATTATCTAAAGGTTCAAGAAGACTGACTAAGATTATGCATTATGGATAGATTAAAAAGGTATAGAACATGGCTATCAAAAGAAATTTCTATATCTTATTCTAAACTCAACATTATTTAATTCACATTGTAAACACATTACGCAAGTCCTATACTTCAATATGCAATCATGTAACACAAAAAAAAACCTCACACACACTTGACACATGTTCAACTAAAGAAAGATCCCAACAGATTCTCAATCAAGTAATCGCAAGAATTCAAATTTAAGCTAAAATAATAAAAAAGACAAAAAAATGAGCCTTGGTGTCTGAAAAATAGTCATTCAATTCCTTAACATGCTTTGCAATTCACAAAACATGCATCATATAGTCATATAGCCTACAAAGAGCATATATTATCCAACCAATGAAAGGGTTCTACTTATTAAATCATGATGACTCATTTTTCTTCAAGATGGTTGTCATCGATCCATCATCAAGAAAAAACCTTAAACTAAGAATAAAAATTTTAAAATTACTCCTAGAAAATCAAAAAGGATAGTCGGTTCAAAGTTCACCCTCTTAGAAAAGAACCAAAAAGAAAAACCAAGGGGTAAATGAAGTGTACTCCTGAAAAAATTTAAAAAGGGAATAAAAATAAAACTACTAAAAGAGAATCTTTTGTATTTTCTATTTTCTTAATAATATAATCAAAAAATCAAAAGACTCCTATACCACACTCCATCTTAAGCATAAATAAGAAGATTTCCCACTCCATAATTAAAATCACACTATATCCCTAAAGTATAAATCAGTAATGAAGAATAGAAATACTCTCTAAGGCATCTAGGCCTAGCTAGTAGATTCATATCTATAAAGAAGGTCTGGATGACCTCATACTTAGTCTTTATATGCTCCTTATCTTAGATCATAGGTACTCAGACTTCCCATCAATTTTTCAAACAAAATAAAATAAAAACAAAGGTGATACTAAAAAATGAAAGATAAAAATACCTTTACTTGGGTTGCCTCCTAAGCAGTACCTGATTTAATATCGCGACACGACACACATCTCAATTGTCTCCATGGTCCCTCATCCTTTTTCTCCATTTTGGGGCCCATATTCTCCTTCTTTTCTGAACTCTTTAGTGCTCACAATCAAAGTATGCATCTTTTTTTACATTCACCTTCGCAAGATTCTATTCTAGTTTCTTAAGTTCAAGCATATTTATCAATTTGGGCAACTCTATAAGAGAATCCAAAGAGTTAATGGGAAGTCTTCTCTCCTCCAGCCCACACTCATCCACCTCCATAACTATGATTATGCATAGATCTTTGTAGTATGAGAGCATGTTGATTTCTTTCTACACTATGAGGACCACCTCTTTATCATTCAGTCTCATCTTAAGTGTGCTCTATCTCATATCTATCAAAGCTCCACTGATCGCTAAGAATGGATATTCCAATATGATTGGTACCCTGTCATCTGCATTATAATCATGAATAATAAAGTTAGTAGGCATAATAAACTTACCAACCTTAATGAGAACATCCTCTATAATTGAAGAGGGTTTTTGCATCAACATAAATACAAATAAGTAAAACATCTCTATAAGTATGAACTTTAATGTAAAGAGAATATCCATGATGACAATGAGTATATGCTTTATCTTGAAATTACTTGTTGATGTTACTATTCCATGCTTGCACAGCTTTCTTTAATCCATATAAAGATTTTTGCAACCTCAACATCTTATCATCTTGATTCCTAACTACAAAGCAACATGGTTGTTTAACATAGGCTTTCACTTCTATATCCATTCAAGAAAGCTGACTTAATATCTAGTTTATGTGTTTTCCACTTTATTTGCACCCTGAAAGAGATCGATAAATAAATCATCTCCATACATCCAATTAGTTTATATGCTTTCTCATAGTCAATGCCATGCCTTTGGTTTTATCCTTTAGCTAGAAGTTTTGTCTTGTATCTCTCCATATCTCCATGCGCATTCTTCTTGGCCTTGTATACCTATTTGACTCTAATTGCTTTATAACCCTTAAGAAGATTTGTTAAATTTTAAGTGTTGTTCTTCTCAATTGACTGGATTTCCTTCTCCATGGCTTGTCTCTACTTTTTATCTATAATCTCTTGATCAAAATTCTTTGGTTCACTATCAGCAAAGAGATAACACAAAAAATAATAATTACTAACATTTTTGGTGTCATCATAGATGAAACACCCTAGGTTTAGGACTCTTAGAAAATTTCATGGATTTTTGTTTTTTGGTCAAGATACAAATGGGAGTACAGGTCGTATGCTAGGGTACGATTGGTAAGGCTTGGTCGTACACTAACTAGTATTGGTTGGTGGGTTGGTTGGTTTTTGGAATAGGTACGAGTCATATAGTTGGATATGGGTTGTATAGTTTAGGTTTTTCCTTTACTTAATTTGAGACTCAGTAACTTAACTTAGATCTAAGTACGATGGCTCATAATGAGCCATAAGATAGGGTACGAGTCATACCATTGACTCATATGGTAAACAGTGACCAAACCTCCTTTGATTCAATTCTGCCAGAGATACGGTTTAGGGGTACTGATCGTATGGTTGGGTACGACTTGAGTTGGGTAAGTCATATGGTGGACGGTGTTAGGTCCAATAGGAAGACTAGGATACGAGTGATGGGTACCAGTCGTATTGGTGGATACAACCGATATGGGATGGTTGTACCCTATGGTGGGGATTTTTTTGCAGCTTATGTGTTGTATTCTGGACATTTCCTCACTTAACAACTTAAGTCCCCACAACTTATAACTGTATTAGAATATTATTTTCCCTATTATTCTAATCTTACACACTTAGGAACTCCCTCTTATTCTCTTTAAGGCTCTTGGGTAAAGAAAGTCTAGGATTTTATCTAGCGGAGCAATTTGGGGCTTGTTGGGTAATTTCTCTCCATCATCTTCGTAATCTAAGGAATTTACTCCTCCCTCTTTGTTAGTTCCAACTAAAGGCATGGTGTATACAATGTTTTCATGGCATAATTATTATATGGTTTTAGGGATTTCAAATATATGTTAGGGTTATGGTATAAAATGTTTGGTTATGATTTTCCCATGTTTTAATTATGCATTTACGTACTTTAATGGTGTTTTGGAAAATTGGTTGCAAGGTAATAGTTAATTGGTAATTAGAATTGGTTTTGAAAACAGAATGCCCCCAACATGTTTGATAAAATGCCTATGATAATGCTTTTACTATATTATTGGACTTTTAATGGAACTATTGCATGATATGATATGTTTTGGTAATGGAACTCTAAATGATGTAAATGGTTTAAATGGTTTGTAATGGTTAGATGGAATGGTTTGGTGGTCATGGTTATGGTTAATTAAACTTTCTTGTGGGGTACAGTATAATCCCCCAAAGTATAAATGAGAATGAACAACTTGTGGGTTACATGGGATTCCGCCAAGCAAATTTAATGATAGAACACTTGTTGGGTACATGGGAATCCTCCAAGTTAACTTGATAATGTGATTTATGGGTACATAGGAATCCATTTTCATAAAAAGGTTGGCTAAGGACATTGCTTTCAAGCTATAGTCGATATGACAATACCACTACTCAAAGCCTTGGTTAATAATAATGGAATAATGGTTTGGTTAGATGGTAATGGTTTTAATTGGGCAATAATATCGAGGTATGATAGCTAACCGTGAAGGTGAGAGTCCAATGGATGAACACTGGAAACTCATGTTTGCCAATATGAGGGTTGTTCATAGCGACCATAGATGATACTATGAGGTACATGGTAATCCTCTAAGTACACTGTACATATGTATCATGGAGAGCAAAGGGTACTTGGGAATCCCCTACTCTTATGATATCTCCAATTCATGCGGCTACATACATCGAGGCCCATTTAGGGGGTTACACTGGACTCATATAGCCCATATGTGGTTCTAGGACAGTTAATCTATACATACCCGAGTTAATGGTTTTAAATGCATGCTAAACCCGGCTCCCTTTCCCGGCATGGTTATATATATGTATGGTTGTGTGTATGGTTGGTTTACTTGGTCTTACTGGATGATATTATTTTATCCTTATCCTGAATTCATGCTTGTATTCACCTACTAACCCATATTTTGGCAGTTGTATCCCCACGCGATGTAGGAACTAGCTATTCCACTCATTCTACTTAGTGGTTAAATTTGGGACAGCTAGTGGATTAAAATGGTGAGCTTTCATATTTTGGAAGGCTCCATCTCATATCATGGATGTCTTTACATACTTTGGTTATTTTATAGATATTTGTTATGCATATGGCTGGGTGCATATCCTAGTCGGATATTATTTTTCTTTTAGATAGAGGCTTATGTGAGTACTATGGGTTAGAATGGTCAAGATCGGTATAGGTTTTAGCCTTAGTATTGGCATTGGTATTGGGGTTGATACCGTTGGACTGGATTTATGATTGTTCCATCCTTTTTTATTTTAGATTATATATTTATATTGGAATTTATTTGGTTCACGGTTTGGTACAGTAATAGTTATTGGTTGGATAATGGATGGTTGGACTTGTTTAGGTTGGTCACGGTTATAGACCTATCCCAGAGTCTTAGGTTATGCTTACACACTATCTTGTTAGACATTTGGGCTTCATCCAATTTAGGATATGCGTAGGTTGGTTGGGATGGGTAACGGAGGTAGTCCTCGATCCTTGTTGGAATTAGGATGTCCATTACGATAAGGCCTCGGGTCGGGTTGGGTCAATAGAGTTCTTGTATTCTTCTCATACTATGTGGCCATTTAGTTAAACTCTCTTGCGAAAAAAGAAATGTAACATTTTCTAGTGAGGGAGGTAGGGTTGCATCATGTGTAGGTGTAATGGTCTTCTGTTCTTCTTTATATCTAAAGTATGGAAGAAAATTATATGTTCTTTCTTCCTGAGCCTCCTACGATTCCCAATTTCATGTTACTTCTTCATCAAATTCAACATCATGACTTACCACTACCTTGTTGTTGCATGGCTTGTAGAATTTATACCCTTTTGAACTTGCATCTTTGACACTTTTATTGTCAAGTTTATCCTTCCCTTTATATGGAACATGATCATATGCTATGATGCCAAAGATTTTCAAGTGCTTAACACTTGGCTTTCTCTTACTTCATACCTCAAGAGGTATTTGATCCCTACCATTTCTTGTTAGAGATCTTTTGCTTAGATAGCGGCACCATAAATAGCGTCAACCTAAAATTCTCCAGGCAGATATTTAGTTTTCAACATATATCTAGCCATCTAAAAATTCTACTTTTCTTTCTTTCTACTACTCCATTTTGGTTGGGTTGAGCAAGGTATCAATAGAGGGTGATGCATTACATGAGATTGAGAAAAGTCATTAAATTCTTTTGAAGTAAATTTACCTCCTATAGCAGACTTTAATGCTTTTATTTCATAGTCGCTCTCTTTTTCTACAAGTGCTTGGAAATTTCTAAATGCAACAAAAGCTTCTGCACTTTGCTTCATCAACAAAGAGCAAAAGTACTTACTTTTACCAAAAGAGGGTAGATCTATAGGACCATACACATTAGTGTGAACAAGCTGAAATGTATTGGTTGCTCTTGAAGTGATCTTCTTTAAAAAATTCCTCCTTGCATGTTTTCCAAGAATAAATGCTCTACACAACTGATTGGGATCATTTATTGATAGAATTCAATCAACCATGTTCTTATCTCCCATTGAACTAGGTGCTTCAAAATTCAAGTGCCCAAATCACATGTGTCAAACCTAGATTCATATTTCACATTAACCTTCAACACTTTGCGCAAATGGTCTTAATATTCAAAGAAAATAATCTATTCTTTCCCATATACACTTTATCAATTACATTGTTACTTAAATCACTAAGCTAAAGATGCAATTTTGTATATGAATGTCATATCCTTTTTTAAGAAGTTTCCACAAACTCAAACTGTTACTTTTCAGTTTTGACACATAGTAAACCTTATTAATCAGTATGTGGCCACCATCTTTACAGGAGATAAAAATCATATCTTTTTTAATTTGAATCTTTAAGGTATCTCCAAAAGATGCATTACATTTCACCATCTTCTTGATCTTCAAAAACTTGTCATTCTATCCATATATATGATTTCTTGCTCCGTTATAAAGATATCAGAAACTACAATAATCTGTATCATCTTCCTTGAGTGTCATTAACAACATTGAGTCATTTGCCTTTTTTTTGTTGTCAACGAAGTTAGATTTTTCTTCAACATTACTATGACATTTCTAAGAGTAATGTCCAAACTTATGACACTTGTAGCACTCAATTTTAGATTTTTCATGCCTCATTTTATTGGTACCTTGATAATCTCCATACCTTCTTCCTTTTTGTTGCCCACAAGCACGACCTCTGAATATTCGATGGTTTTTATCTTCATTGTTGAATTTTTTAACATAACTCTTTCCTCTTCCTCGACTTTTATGACCACCATGGTCTCGCCATTGTCCATTTTCTTAATAACTTTTTCACCTCCAAAATCTTTGAAGGATGCCTGAGTTTTAAGAAATTGCTCTAATTACTCTTCTTTTCTCCTTTTTATTTTTTCTTTGTGGGCTTATAAAGAACCTTCCAATTGCCCTATCATCTTAGAGTCTATAGCATTAGACCCCTCAATAGCACACATGACATAATCAAATTTAGGTGTTAGAAAGAGAAGGATGTTTTCTACAAAACACACATCATCTCCTTTTTCCCCATGCCTTTTTAGTTAATTCATAACATCCATATATCTTGAATAGAAATCCCAAAAGATTTGGATTCTTTCATTTTTAAAACTTCAAAATCAACCCTTAAATTTTGAAGTTTTACCTTCTTCATCTTGTTAACTCTGTAGAGAAAATTTTTTAAAATATCTAAAACTTCCTTTAAGGTGGTTGCATCAGCCACCTTCTCAAACATACCATCATTCAGATATTGATGGATGTAACTGAGGTTGTATTAATTATTCTTTGTTGTCTTTATCAAGACATCTTTCTCATATTGAGGCAAATTCTCCTCATTAATGGGTTTTGTATACCCTTTGTCTACTATTTCCCAAATATTTTGAGAGCCAAGAATGGCTTTCAGTCATACACACCATTTTTTATAATTTTCTTTTGTGAGATGGGGGCCTGAAAATATAGAGGATTATTATTTGTCATGGCTTTGATACTGCGTAGTTGGAAAAATAATAATCTCACCCAGGATAATATCTACATTAAATACAAATAACAAGAAAGCAACAACAACACCATAACACTTATTACAACTTGGACTTATCAAAAGACTGCTACTTTTATAAAAAAAAATTATTTCACACAACTCACTACAATATTACTTCTACACTATTTTCTCACAGACTAAAAAATAGCCTATGAATTTTTCTCACTGCTCTCTATTGCTCTCTCCATTTTGATTTGCTTAAACTGAGAGACCAATACTCCTATTTATAGCAAAAGGAACCGTTGCCTTGAACAATAAAAATGAATTGGTTCTGACACCTACAAGTTTATAAAATGCAACTTGCTAACCTGCAAATTGCACAAATTGTCCATAATTGTTGCGCTTACTTTATTTCTCTTTCCTTCACCTTTTTCTGCTTTCATTTTATTTTATTTCATTCTCATTTAAATATTTGTGCCCTACAATTGATGTTTCGAAGATAACTTGAATTTTATGGTAACACTAACTTCTTGATAATAAATCAGCTTACGCTAATGACACATGATCGGTTACCTATCTTCCGAGGGTTGAAGATATGCTTTCATTCAGACTTTCCGTTGAAGTAACTATTTGCATGGTTTTTGTTATTATAATTGAGTTAGATGGGCATCTTCATTTGATCACTGTACAGAAATTATCCTAATCTTGTGGCGAAAAATGCATATTTATCTCAGTAGCACATTGTTTTCTTAGTTCAGTAATAAGTATCCAATGTTGGAATTTTACGTGAAGATAAGGATTTAGCTATGAACTTAGACAATCTTGTAAATATGCATTGAGTGTCACTGCAATTTAAATAGTTCGCTCATAACTGCATTGTTCTATTTCAACCATCCGCATGAAAGGAAAAATTTAAAATGGATTACTCTTGTATATTCACCAATTCATACTCGACCAAAAGGAGGTTCTCCAAGTTAACAACAAATACCTTTGGTTCAGTAACCTCAACCCATTTTATGAAGTAGATTTCTTGCAAGAAAAATCCATTCATTATCAAGGATGATGCACAAAGATAAAACAAAATCATGATGATGGAGATAGATAAATGTACCAAAAGGGACATGTTGTGGCTTAAGAGGACTACACATAAGCAAGTTGGTAAAAATTCCTCAATTGGATCAAGTTTTTAATCAAACAAATAACTTAATGAACAACTACCAAGATGAAAAGTATACATATTACCATTAAACTACTTTTGTCCAGACCCCTGGTGGCCTTCCTATACCCCTCTTCAGTGTTGGATTTGATATTTCCTAAGTAGATAGAGGTAATACATCCCCCTAAATTAAGCACCATAATTATGAGGCCTAACCCTCTTTCTACAGATAGGCTCACCATGTGTCAGTGCTGATGATGCACCAATACTGCATCTAGGTCATATAGTGTTTGTGGAATCAAAGAGCCATTATTACTAGATTGAAAAGCAGTATTATTAGAAGTATGCAATAAAGGCTAGTGCCTTGTATAAGAAAATGGCACAAAACCTAAACTTTAAACGTTCAAGAAAACTTTACTATGCACCTTAAAGATCTTTTTCAAATACCAGAATGCATTTGGATCTAAATTTCACCTCCCAACAATCTCGATAATAACAATGGAAAGCTCATTCAAGAACAAAGCCGAGTACACCAGAGAATGAGACAAAGTAAATTAAGAAATAGTAACAAATTCCTCAAAATAGATATAGGGTAAAACACACTATAGTGAGAGAAGGAAAGGAAAAGAGTTTCAAGTTTAAAAAGTTCAACAGGATAGCAAAACAAGAGGCTATGATGAGCATAGGAAAAGTTATACAAGTTCAAAGAAAAAACGCCAATATTAAAGAACAAGCAAGAGCATTAAAACTTCTAATAGGTTGCCAAAATTTCCATCTTCCCTTTATTTGAAGTTTTTGGGTTTCTGGCAGTGATCTAGATCTTAGTCATTTTTATCAACCAAAAGACAAATTCTACATATTTGAAAATGAGGAATCTTACTAGCTCAGATGGTTGGTGGCATGAACTTTCACCTCCCCTTTTTCCCGTAAAAAGAAAAAGAAAAAAAGTATGTCTTAGAGTATTCAAAAAATATCGGGTGTGTGTAGGACCCTTCAAAAGTAGGGTATTTGTGAAGAACCCAACATAGGTGCTACAATATTTTTGAACAGTGTGGGCAACATTGTAAGAAAACACTTTTTCTGTATATATATATTTTAAAGAATTCATAAATAGCTTTGAACTTAGTGTGCGCTGGTATCTTTTACTGTGTCCAAATGGTAGCAGAAATAGCTACAAATAAATTGTCTTCACGTTCATAAATGGAGAAGCATTGCCATAGTTACTTCTACAAGCATCCCATGGCTAACTGGAGCTGTTGTCAATCTTCTGTTTCGTGCAGCCTATATTGCAAATGATGGTAGGATCAAAGTCACTTTGGTTGTTCCCTAGATACTACTGATAGATCAAGAATAGTTTTTTCCTAATAATATCCTGTTAGATTTACACTTGGAGCAGGAAAAGTATGTCTGCCAATGGGTCGGAGAGAGGATTGGATTTGTGATGAATTTCAATATACATTTTTATTTTGGAAAGGTAACTCAAAATCTGAAATATGAATAAGTTACTCTATTCTACTTTCTCTTCTTACCAGGATGATTTATAGTGTGTCGGAGGAAGCTACTCTACATACATTTAGAATGTATTATTTTCAATATAAAGTTTTGTGTATCCCGCAAAATAAAAATTTTGTTTTCATTTCCTTAGTTTGGTTGAGAACAAATAGTAATGAAGGAAATTCCCATGTGGGACAACCTGGATGTTCACTACAAAAAAAGATGTATTTTTTGGAGGTTTTATTGTGGGGTCGGTATTAAGCTCCACAAATATATCAAATTGCAAGGGTTTATATACCCCTATTATTTTAATTATAATTGAGGCGGTTAAAACTCCCGCTATCATTAAAAATAAACCGCCTGTTATAAATGTATTTACATTATATATAGTGAATGTCTATCAAGATCTACTTTAATATCTATTAGGATTTGAAGCATCTGTCTTTTACTCAGACTAGGAGTAAATTTCTCCTTTAAATAGAGGAGTTTTGTTCATTGTATTCTCAATCTTATAATCTCTCGTCCATCAAGAGAAATAAAGAAATCTCTTTTTTCTCTCTCTATTTATTCTTCTTGTTCTTTCTTTATATTTCATAACATGTTATCTGCGTGAGACTCTGCCAAACAAGATGAGATAATAAATCTAAAGGTAATTTCAAGGTTAGTAATTTCTTATGTTATCTGTCTTTTGCTACTAATAATATAATTATTGTTGGATTTGAGGAAAAATTATTGGTTTGGAACCATTTATGTTTTAAATTTATTCCTCGAGAATAATATTATCAAAGAGGATGATAATATGTTGGGTTCAAGTCTCATTGATTTATGCTTAAGACGTCTTTATATGGGTAAGACGTTGAGTTTGAATCTCAATGCACCATATTGATGATATTATGATGGGTAAGGCAAAATAATGTGTTTTTGATGAAAAGTCATGAAACTTGTCCATTGAATATTCCCTATTCCAAGAAGTGAATGTGGTAGTAATATATGATAAATCTGAAATATGACAATTTGCTTCATTCTTGAAGTGAATGTGGTAGCAATATAGAGAAATTCTCTCTATCATATTTATGCCTCAATTTGCTCCTGAAGTAGCAATATCATGAAAGAGGTTATAATCTATCATAATTTGATAGGCTTAAGGCACAATTATATTCCATTCCCAGGGAATGAGAACCTTATTAATGCAAACGTGCACTTGATTGTGATGGTATCACAACTCACCTCCAAATGAGGCAGAATAACTGAGAAAAGTTATTTTGAAATCTATTTCTAAAGTAGTAAATCTGAAATTTATTCATATAATAGTAAATCTGAAATTTACTAAAGCAAAAGCACATATCATAGTAAACTTAGAGTTTACTAGATTAAAAGTTCATAAGTTGACATGAACGATTGTGATATCCCGAAGATGTGCATACTGAGTGTTGAACATATATTGAAGAATTGGAAAATTCTTTATGAACTTTAATGTTGCTTGTTCTCATGATAAGTTGATTGGACCAACTAATTTTGGGATTGGATCCCTCAAAATCTGAAAAGAATAAAAGGTGAATAAAGGCCCCTTCACCTATCATGTGATATGTTGAAAAGATGCATCAATAAGATGATCACATGTACATTCATGGTCAACCTACGTTTGACATTCATAAAGTTACTTGTTCAATATAAATTGAGCATCATTTTCAGATTGTTTAATCACGATAATTCATCTTGATGATGATGGTTTAGCATTGAATGCCTTCCATAAATAGCTGAACCATTACTAATGAGAATAAGGTTTCATGTATTGGTATGAAATATGATATGTTGCATACAATAGCACTTGTATGCATTAGACTAATAAATGATGATTTTTTCTTCCTTCTTAATTGGTTCAAGGTCAGGAACCAACTATTCCATCTAATAATTTTGATATGCGGTATACGATTAATGAATATACCAAGATGCACGAAGATGCAATCCTCAAAGAAAATAGATGATGTATGTTATCTTTCCTAACATAAGAGGGAGATTATAAGAAGCTATGAAATATGTTAGGAATTATCATCGGATCCTCATTCAAAAGATAATTCAAGTCAAATGCCGAAAGTATCTCATATTAAGCTGCAAGTGCTCCTATTTTGTGTTCCTAAAGGATAAAGTCTATGCATGTGTGAAGCGTGGTAGACCAACCGGTTCTAAATGAAGTAATCCTTAAAAAAGATAAGGACCAAATAATCATAATAAGAAGGCAATGCTCTTTTGAAGATTCTATGACATAACACTTCATAAAACCTTATGAAAGGTTTAGGTACCTGAAAATAATGAAGTTATGAGATCTCAAAATGTTATGTCATATTGTGAACTGATATAAAATGATATATCATCGACGATATTTTTGATACAATATTGGCGCAATACTGTGAAAGATTACGAAGATCTGAATTCTATGTTTATTTAAGCATGCTGACTTGGAAACATTATCAAGTGACATGAAAAGATGAATTTTGTTAAGCGTAAAACTTATTTTATTTGTAGTTCAGACACTTGAAGATGTCACTCATGAAATGTTGAACATTGTTACTTGACAAAACTTATGTGAAAAACTTTTAAGGATTCAAAAGGCTTGAAGCATATAAAAGTTTCTGGAAAACTTATTTACAATCCTTATATTGAATAAGCTTATAGCTTGAAAATCATTGGAACTCTTAGAGAGTTTTCAAAGCAATAGATTATTTGCTGAAATTAGAAATATATCGAATTTGATTGGTTATGAAGTACCATATCTTAGTGTAATTGATGCACTCATGTACCTTGCAAATACTACAAGGCCTGTAGCCTTTTTGGTTAATATGTTAGCAAGGTATACTTCTACTCTTACTAGGAGACATTAAAATGGGATAAGATACATGAGCTTTATTTTATTCAAAAAATTGCACTCCCGATCTTTTGGTCATGCTGATGTTGGGTACTTATCTAACCTACATAAATCTCGGTCTCAAACATGCAATGTGTTTAGCTATGGGGATACTGCCATATCTTGGAGATATACAAAGCAGTCTATCATAGCCATCTCATCAAACCATGCGAGATTATAGCTATTTATGAAGCAAACCAACAGTGTGTGTGGTTGAGGTCCACGATACATCTCATTCCTGAAAAATATGATTTGAAATGTGATAAAGTTCCCATGATTTTTATGAAGAAAATACATCATGAATAGCACATCTTAATGGGGGATTCATAAAAGGAGATAAAACGAAGCACACTTCATCAAAACTTTTTTACATACATGAGCTACAAAAGAATGGTTATATCAACGTGCAACATATTCGTTCAAGTGACAATGTGGCTAATTTTTTCACCAAGTCTCTTCCAATTGCAGCTTTCAATAAGATGGTGCATAAGATCGGGATGCAAAGGTTCAAGGATGATCTCATTAGGAGGAGTTAATACGCGTTGTACTCTTTTTCCTTTACGAGGTTTTGTCCACTGAGTTTTCCTTATAAGGTTTTTAATGAGGCACCCTATCTGCATATTGTTAGAGATGTGTACTCTTTTTCCTTCACTAGATTTTTTTTCCATTTGTTTTTTCTAATAAGGTTTTAACTAGATACATTATCTATAAATTAGACATTCAAGGAGGAGCGTTATAAATATATATAAATTTATTTACATTATAGTGAATGTCTATCAAGATCTACTTTGATATCTATTAGGATTTGAAACATCTGTCTTTTACTCAGACTAGGAGTAAATTTCCAAAGGATTTTATTCATTGTATTCTCAACCATTTTCTCACCTTGGTAAAGTAAGGATCAACCTCACGCTTGAGTCAAGGGCAATAATCAACAATTTTCTCACCTTGGTAAAGTAAGGATGAATTTTGATTTATTTTCTTCATTTATTTGGTACGAATTATTGCAATTTGGATCAGTTGAAATTAAAATGTAAATTTAATGTGCACTTTTTGTAAATTTTTATGAATTGATGAAGTTGAGTGTTTTTGTGCTTCATTCTGAGTGCTCAAATGTGTTTATGTTAGGATCGAGTTGAGTGTTTAATGTGTTTGTGATGGACAGACGCTAATTCTTTTTTCTCTTTTCCCTTTATGTGAGGTTCATATCTGTCATCTTACCGATAGAAAGATGCATTCTTTTCTTTGCATGTAGAAATTTGGTTTGTCTATTTTAGTTTGGTTAGCACTATTTCAAAATCGCTTTACCATTTAAAGAGTATGCAGTGGCGACTCCATTGAGTTGATTTTCTATATCCCTTTATTCCTTTAACGAAGATACGTCGTGGTGACTAATAGAAGAATATATATGGTGCAACTATATGGCTCCTTGTTTCTAAGATAGAATTGATCATAAGTCATAAAACCTTCTGCTGCTCGAAGTAGCCTAAGAAGTCCTGATGTTGGTGATGCTACCTTCAACTTTGACAAACTATACATGGAACTACAAAATGATTATTATAATTATTCATCTGGCAATGGGATATAATAATTTCTCAAGTATGTGCTATTTCATTCTATGTTAGTGGTCCAAATTCTTTTTATAATGTCATTATATATTTCTCATACTCCAATTGCCAACAGATTAAATCATGTTGATTTGTCTGTTTAGTCAGATATGATTCTACTTCTGTGCTTGCCCGATAATGTCCCATTGAAGCTTTCTTGAATCTATCCTTTTAATAATTGAACTTTCCCTGATTGTCTTATGTGTCATTGCACTGTGGAAAAGTCATTTGTGATATGGTCCTTCATTTGTACTCTTATCACTTGGTGGTTGCTGCTCTTCCAAACATTAGCACCTAAGGTGTAGAATTTTGTTGCAGTTACTATTACTAACAGATTTGACAGTCAATCTATTGTGTATATAGAATAGAATTAATCAGATTATTGAAAGGCTTAAGAGCTAAGTGAATCCGAAAAGGATCTGAGGAAGATGTAAATCATAGAGAAATATCCATAGTTAGATTTTGTGATGTTTCAGTTTCCTATTATTTAATCCCAGTTGTGTTTTGTTGAAATGTAGAACCAATTTTTTAATAGAATTGTCATGTTATGGTGATATGGAATTAGAGGCGATTCTATGATTTTACTCTGTTTCCAGTTGATCTAAATAACCTAGAGCAAACAGATGGTGTAATAATCTATATGTGGTTTCTATATTCCCTTGGCTATGTGATTCTGAACTTTTAGCTTTCTGTCCTAATGGCTCCACAACCCAACAGTTTATAGTGAAGTAACGATGAGTATAATGAGTATAATCATGTGATGAATCTATTTGAAATGATTTGAGTTGATAAGATTGATTCAGATTGTGACTGTGTATGTATTGTTTTGTTTCTATGATTTGTTGCACTTTGGAATTTCTTATGAATTGATGAAACTGATTGTTTTTGTTCTTTATTCAGAGTGCTCAAATGTGTGTGTTTATAGTAAAGTAAGGATGAGTAAATGAGTGTAATCAGATGATAAATCTATTTTAAATAACATACTTTCTCTCTTTGATAATCTAACTTTGCTTTATCATTTGCACTCTTAATTATGTTGTAGATTAGTTCTTAACATATTTAGATGGATAAATCTTGGATTGGAAAGCCCAGGAACACATCTGAATATAAGTGTGGTTTGACTCAATTTCTAGGATAAGACCTTTAACCCACTTCAAAGCTGATCTGAACTTATGGCTAATGTTCCAAATAAAATTTCACCGGATCAATGGACTTCTTATGTTGATTATAGTTTGGACAAGAAAACCCAGGTATCTTCTTAAATACTTCATTTGAAGCCAAAGTTATTATTTGTTTATTGAATTCAAGTATTTCTTTTCTAGAAAATGTGCAAGCAAAATGCTGAAAATTGAAAGAAATAAATTATTCCACACATTGGTGGCTCCAAGTCTAACGCGAGAAGAAGAGCTGAAATAGTGAAATATAATTGTTCACCATATTTTACTTTACTTTATTAAACATGAAACAATCCTTAATTTGTTAAGTTAATATTGTTTGTAGATGGTTGAGAATGGACATAAGCCTAGACGAGCAGAACTTTATCTTACTACTCATAAGAAAGAAGATGAATCATATGTTAATGAAGTGGCAAAAGAGATTTGTGTAAGTACTCTGTTGAGCAATTTTTATCGTTTTAACATTGTGTTGTTGAATCTAAAGTCTAGCGAAGCCGTGTGGGGATCTTTCAATTCACTAACATTGTTGCCTTGTTATTCATCTCATTTTCTTGTTCAAAACACAAACTCAAAGTCTAGTGAAGTCGTGTGAGGCCTATTTTGATTCACTAGCAACTTTTTTTTCATCTTGTTGTTCTTGTGTGAGTTGGAATCTCTTGACACACACATACTCTTGTATCAATACGGCATTAACATGTCCACTCAATAGATAAGGTTGTGAAATCCCTTGAGCTAGAATGAGGAGGTCCTGCCAGAGTACTTTACTTTTTTCTACTGTATTGAGCCCATAAATGGCCATAATTAAGAACTCATGGTGTTGGTTAAATAAGTGTAGAAAATTTGGTCTTTGTAATTGGCTCCATGTTGAATATGATGTCTTTGAGAAGTGAGATAGTTTCTTTCAATATATGAGAAGGAATGTGTGTATGATTCTCTTATAAAGTTACTTGAGAGTTTAAGGATGTAGTGTCAAAGAATGTGGGCTAACTAAATGTTAGGACTTTGTTCTCGGAGGACGGGTGGCTGGCTTGGTAGATTTTCAGATCAGGCTTCACATTTTAGTCCTTCGACCATGGTGTCTTAGTTGGTGAAATTTGTATGATCCTTTGCAGAAATTAGATGAACGTACATGTAGGAATTGGGAACTAAACGTGGTAGCAACTGATTATCCTAGCCACGACTCTTTATGTTTTGGCATGAATTATTGGATGGAAATTTGTCTCCCTAGTCGAATAAAAATCTGGAAACTGGCATCAAAGTTGTTTTTTTTTATGTAAGTTTATGGAACACTTCCTTTTGAAATAGCTTCTGTTAGCATTAGAATGACAGAATAGAAGATCTTTTCAAATACCAATTTCTGCATTAAAACCTTAATTTAATGTTTGTACTTCTGGTGTAAGGAGAGAATACCATATTGTATAGATATCCAGTTAATTGGTTAAGCCTTATTATCTATAGCCATTGGTGTTGCCTCATTTTTAGCTCCTCTACTCTGCATTTAGAATAAGGAAAAGAATCAGTATTATTATAATTTCCTAATCTGAATGATAACAATTTGTTAGTGTCACTTTGTCAACTTGCTCTAATTTGTTCATCTTTGAAAGATACTACCGTAAAATTGAGCATCCTTCTTGTTGTACTCTCTAATCTTTTCTTTAAGATCTTTGTATTCTAACTTGACATACCTAATCACCGTATTGCAGTATAAGCACAATAATCTCCGAGTGAAAAGTTGCAGTTTGCTAAGAGGAAAAAAATTGCATCGCTAGGACACTTCAAGAATATTGTCGGGTGTGTTTCAGATCCTCCAAAAGCTATGTTGTTTTGGGGGATCCAACATCAGTAAACCAACATTCTTGGAGGGTCTGAGCAGCATAGGAAGAAAAATACAATATTATACCATTGCCTATTTGACATTAGGTGTTTATTGTGGTGTCCAAGAGTTGTCTTCTAGATATTGATTTATTCACTTTCCTGTAAATCACATTAACATTATATGAATATATTTTGCGTGTAATTACTGTGCATGCACTAACACATTTGAAATATATGAGCATAGTACTATAAGCTGCAGAAGTTATTATATGGCAGTGCATTTGAAATGTTAAATATCTTTCTAGTTTGAAAGTTTCAGCATCTATCTCTTGCTTATTTTTTCTTTCTTCTTTTATTGTTCACTTCTAGATGAAGTTATACTATGGTTTGTGTTGTACTATATTTTAGTAAAAAATTGAACTCGCAGTAAGTCAAAGCACCATGGACGAGTCTGAAGTTTCTCCAAATGATGTTGTTGGTAAGGTGCTAGGAAAAGAGTATTCTGGAAGGGTGAGGTGCTTGGGATTAGGAGTTGTTCCTAGCAGATTCTTCAAACAAACACGTTCTCATTTTATCAGTATGAGTTCTTCAAGTAGTAACAGTTCATGTCCATCTAATTGTCAAGGAAACTACACTCAAATGTTAGATGGTCATAAGAATAGCCAAGAGAACTACAAAGAACTGGTGAATTCTCACAATCTAATGATGAACGCTTTCAAGGCATATATGATAATGAAAGAAGGCATGATGCCTGAACAGTTTGTAGGATTTTTCACTCCTACGGTAAATAATTTTGATTTGAGGAAAATTAAGTTAATGTATTGTTATAAAATATTTAGTATTCAAAAACCTTACTGTTTTTATTTTTACTTTTGTAGTCAACTGATGTCTCTAGTGGACCTCTTTCGGATGCGAATGGAAGATCATCTGGTGATAGTTATTCTAGTGATAATCATTGATATTTGTAATCGTATTAGTAATTATGGTAATGTTATCGAATCGCTGTTGGAGAAGTATTTTCTGTTTAAATTAGTTTTTAAGACTAATGACAATACTTTTGTGGTACATTTTTATGATCTAATATATTTTGATTTTTGTTTGGTCCAACAGTGTGATATATATTAAATCTATTAAATAAAATTCAAATTTAAATATTGATCATGAACAGTGTAATCTTTCTTTTTGAAAAAATATCAAGTGAATTGTGGGGGTTTTGACTCCTGCAATTTTTAAAATATACGGTGGAGGTTTTAACCACCGCTATATTTTTTAAAGTATTAATTGGGAGCTCATTTTAGTTTACATATTGTGGGGGTCGAAACTGCCGTTACTTAACTGCCACTAACTGATTGCGGCAGTAAATAACAAATCGCCGTAAAATGATTGTGACGCTCATAATTGTGGGGGTTTTGAAAATCACCTTGATATCACATTGCGGGGCTTTCTAACCTCCGTAATATGTAAATATAACCCCCATAAAGTGAGCAATTTTTTGTATTGGTTCAAGGAAATAGTACAGCTGGCAAGCATCTGCACAAATTTATCTGTTTGCGTAACATATTCGCAGGTGTTGCTCGTACTAATAAGGACAACTGGTCCAATGACATTTCAACCCTAATCATCACTCCTCTATTAAAGGAAAAGGATGCTTCTTCATCAAATAGTTTTTGCAGAAATCTAAAGAGTGAAGCGAAGAAAAAGGCAAAAACTACATTTCAATACTGCTCAAGTTCGTAATTGTATGTGTGTGCTTAAATAGATATGGTTCTTGAGTGAGGATTGATTTGTAAAGAATTACTCATGTTAAGAGTAATGAACTTTTATCTTTGACTAAAGAGTGCTTAGTAGAGTTGCCTAAGTTTGATACTGCTTAGAGTTAATCAGTGTAGAGGGTCCTTGATAGAGTTGTCTAGATGAGCTTATAGTAGAGTTATTACAAGCAAAAGGAGCCTAGATTTAGACTAAAATTGAGTTTTTAATAAAGAGGTTGATTATAGTGGATTTCGTTAGTGCTTGTGAGGGCTAGTTGTGGTTTTTCCTTCCTTGAGCAAGGGGATTTTCATGTTAATATCTTGTGTTTTTACTCTTCCTGCACTATTTTTTTTATTCTTGGTTATTTTATTGTGATTTACCTATGATAGACTTTGAGGGACCTGGTCCCTCACTGTGTGGTGCAGCCCCTAGGGTTTCAATAATTGGTATCAAAGCTAGAACACTCCAAAAGATTTACACCTAAAGTGTCTTGGTTAGTATGACTTCTCCACCTAACCTAGAAGAAGGGAAATCTGCCACTAAACCACCTAGATTTGAGGGACAGCACTATGGGTGGTGGAAAACAAGGATTTTTTACTTCATTATGGTTGAGGATAGTGAACTGATGGACATAATTCTTGATGCTTCTCATGTTCCATTCAGCTAATTCAAAGAAGGAAAAGTAACAAGAATGGTTGTCAAAACCAAGAGGGAGTTCAACGATGAAGATAGAAAGAAAATTGGAAAAGAACTACAAGGCCAAGAAATTACTAAGTCTATGGTATAGGGCCTGATGAACACAATAGGATTTTTGCATGTGAAAATACAAAAGAAATCTAGGACTGCTTAGAAACAACTCATGAGGGAACTACATATGTGATGCATCAGTTTTAGGTTGAGCTTGAAGAAAAATTACAGAATTCCTGAAAGCATCTTATATCTGCACTCTAGAAGAATGAGGAATTGGAGAGGGACCTGGTCCTTCTAAGGGAAGAACTTAAGAAACCCCTTCAATGGATTTCATCCTTACAAATCCTTTCTAATCTAACTGGTCGTGGAGTCAATAATGGAAAGGACCTTGGGATCAGCACAAACTTAATCGTCTGGGTCACAAGGTAAGGTTGTTCAAAATGTCAAAAATAAAGCATATAAATCCTTGTGCACTCACTATAGAAGAGATGGACACCTGAAAGAAGACTGTCAAAGCTGGCTCAGAGCAAGAATAATAAATGTTAGATATGTTCACCAGGGGAGCACCTATCCCAAAGGTTTAAGACCTTAGAAAAACATGAAGAAGTTTACATTACCTAGATGGACAAAAAAGGATCAAATCACATCTAAGTCTAATAAATGGGTCCCTAAGTCTAATAAATGATCATAAGTACGGGAGGGAGAAAGGGTTTGCAATCAGAACAATCTTCTTAAGATTTAGTTACTTAAGGCTATGAATGGAAGGTTTGATTGTATTCTCTTTCATAAGATGCTTCAAGGTAAAAGTGTTTTATATGATTAGGTAAAAAGGGTCAAAAATTAAATACAGCCGATCGAAATAGTCAAGAGACTAATAATGAATAAAGAAAATAATGATTGGTGATCCAAAAATCTCAATCACGAACATCGGCTCAAGTAGAAGAACTCCAAAGAAGTGTTTCATTAGAATTCATAGAGACCAGGTCCCTGTGGAACTCTCCTTGAAAGGACAAATTGGAAGACATATCCGCTCTTCTTACTAGACATGCTAACGTTATATCTGGAGGCAAGAGTTCAAATAAAAGCCTAAGTCTGAAATCTTTTTTTTTTTGCATTCTTATCCCAAGAATGAGCTCACAATGATGTAAAAGAGGTTGGCAAGGTCAAAGCAATGAAGAAGGAACTCTAGACATTTGAAGAATGCCAAATATTGGACTTGCTCCTCAACTCTATTTCCAAAACAAGTCGTGGTCTGATGTGGTATAATGAATCTAACAAGCTGATACTGGGAGTAATCAGATTAGCCTGACCTACTATTAAGTGAATCAGTGTCTCTTCAAAAATTGGCTATGTTTAGGAGACAGGTATCCTTGGTACATTAGGTATATGTTGGTCTAACATAGTATCATACCATTGCAGGTATACACCCATGGGAACAACTTTGGGGGTGGACAGATGTGACAAGCACAAAGTTGAGGATTTACTCAAACTAGAGAGGGACCTGGTCCCATCTCTCAGGTTAGTATCTTGTATGTGCAAATTTTGTATGTTCTGTAAAGAAAAAGTTTTGTTCTCTCCATCCTTGTGTCAGAAAAAGTTGTCCTTTTCTAAAAGGGAAGGTGAGTCACCTAAAATCTAAAATTGATCATATCTTGGTCACACAGAAAACCCTTCCTGGTGCTCATTATTCCTTAATATTGCTTCACCCACTCTTTCTCTTATCAAAGAGGAAAATCTTAATTCCAAATAGCCCTTCTAAGAAAGAGACTATCCTGATGGTTGTAGCTCTCCCATTTTAATGTCCTTCAAAGGATTCTAAGCTTAGCATTGTTAAAAATCCTTTCCCAATCCTTCTTGAAAAACAGTCTTCGCCTCCTACTTTTCCAAATTCTAACCCCTTCATCATTTAACTTGTTGATGAAAAATCATCTCTAAATCCTCAAAATTGTTTTGATGGTGTTGTGATGGATGAAACCTGGGTTGCTAAAAACCTCATATTATTGCTAAATATCCCAGGAAAGAGCATAGTTGATCACAAGAAAAATAGTATTAGTAAAACACCAAGATTCTCTTGGAAATAGTCTAGAATTTTTACTGAGAAGTAACTGACGCTTGAGGGACCTAGTCCCAAGAATTTGTGATCGCTTATACTAGAAGAAAGAATGCGGATAAAAGTAAGGGTGTATCCAAGAAAGTTAGAATCAGGTTCTTGAAGAATCAAAAGGTGTTAAATGAAAGGATTTTTAATTCAAATATGGTAACAAAACCCGGTATGGTGGAATTAGTTAAGTTGGTAAAACATCATGAATGGATGTATCTCATAGAAGGATCTATTCCCACTATTTTTGGTGAGACAGTTAGGGATTTTTATTTCATTTAGAATTCTCATAATATTTGTTGAATCTGACTGCCCAGGTCCATGGAAAGAAAATAAAGCTAAATGAAGAAACATAGAAAAGAAATCTGGAAGTCCCTATATATAGTGTGAGAATTGTCTTAAAGCTGCTGCCTTCAATAGAATTCTTAGCTAATGCATCAAAAGTCAAAGGAAAATTTATGGCTGAAGTGAATTGAAAATAACTCAAGAGTGAGTTTCAACTGGTCTTTGACTTTATGAACAAGGTGTTTCTTCCTAGATCACAAAGGAAATACATTGTCTTAGCCACTTATTTGTATGTGGTAAAATGCCTTAGCAGCTTTGAATTCATTAATCTACCTACTTTAATAATGGAACATATTGACAAAGTAGTTCTTGAAAAAATAAAAAATATGGCATGCCTTATGGATATTGGTTAAACAAGGTATTAAACCAATTTGGTATTGTCTGTTAAAATAGAACCCAAGGTACTATGCAACAAATACTTAACATGAAGACATTGGTCAAAATTGAATGTGTTAAATCAGGTAGCATTTCTCAGAGGGAGTTCAACAAGGAAATAGAATAACTAATGTTCAACCTAGCTGGCAAGGAAGAAGAAATTAGCAAGCTCCAGGTGACAATTCAGCATCTCTCCAAAATAAGCCCATGTGTCTCTAAAATGCTCAGAACTGAGAATGTTGAACTAAAGAAGAGGGTGTCAATCTTAACTAATGAGATCCTTAGCCTGAATGAAGAGATAAGGCATCTCAATAACAACCTGACCCTAATCCTTCAAAATATTTTTCCTGGTCCTTCACTTGTTAATCCTTTTGATTCCAATGGCTTTGTCCATAGAACAGTTAAATTATGTACTGCAATGATACTTATCCTCTATTTATGAATGAACCTATGCTTTGTGTATTATATTTGTTCCTTTTAAACTGCAAAGTTATGCTTTATGTTAGTGTTTCCCCAGTGGTCATGAGTTAACTAACTTGTGCTTATTTTACTCTTGGTTTACTGTTATTCCTTTTCAGTAATGCCAAAAGGGGGAATACTAACTTCATATATAAGTCCCAGGTATATGCATTCATGTTGATAGGGGACAATATGGTAAGGGGGAAGTGTGGTAAGTCACAGTGACAAGGGGAAGCAAATGTGCTCAAAGTTTTGTCTACAAATGACAACAAGGGAATAGGTTCCTGTGTTGCGTAATGATGGAAGCATGATGATAAAGGAAATATTCATCTTTAGTGTGGTAATCACACTGATTAAATGTAATGAATGTGCATTGATTCTCAAAGATTTATGGTTGGTTTGTCATCATAAAAGAGGGGACAAATGCTATATGCAGTTTTGATGATGAGAAAATAACAACAGGGGACCAGGTCCCAGGATGTTCAAGGTAATAGTATAGCTGGCACGCGTCAGCATAGCTTTGTCCATTTGTGTAACAAACTTACAGGTACTCTTGTACTAATTAGTACACCTGGTCCAATTATATTTCAGCCCTAATCATCACTCCTTTATAAAAGGGAAATGATTTTTCTTCATCAAATGGTTTTTGCATAAATCTAAAGAGTGAAGAGAGGAAAAAGGCAAAAACTCTATTTTAATACTGCTCAAGTTCTTAGTTGTATGTGTGTGCTTAAATAGATATGCTTCTTGAGTGAGGCTTGATTTGTAAATGAATTACTCACATTATAAGAGTAATGAACTTTTTTCTTTGATTAGAGAGTGCTTAGGTAGAGTTGCCTAAGTTTGATACTGCTTAGAGTTAATTAGTGTAAAGGGTCCCTGGCAAAGTTGCCAAGATAAGCTTGTAGTAGAGTTGTTACAAGTAAAAGGATCCTAAAGTGTAAGACCCCGCAAAATCCCACTCGTTTCAGTCATATATAGCATGAAAAAGAGGTCTTAGACTTAGAAAAAAATTTCAGCTAAGTATTGACACTTAGTCTCATTTTTTGCCTCAATATTTCAATGACTTTTTTTCTATCCTTATGACCTTAAAATATTGATTTCTAAGTTGATTCATGATCAGGGATGTCAATATGTGTTCTCAGACAAGTTTCAAATTTTTTGGATGTCATTTTAGGCATGTTTGGATGCCCATAATAGTGGATCGACGCGATCTCAATGCATTATATCACCCATCGAGTCGACAGTGACATCACCAGCTCAGGCATGCTTCTAGTGAGCCAACGCAATCTCGATGCGTTACATCAACCATCATGTCAACCTCATCTATGCGATGCATCAATTTGCGCATTGCTGGGTGCATTTTTCTGTAATTAAATGCACGTCCAGAGGGGTAAATAGGTCAGTTTTCCCACCTTTATTCAGCCCTAAATGATGAAATTAAACTATCCTAAGTGCAAAATCACTCAGTTTCTCTCAAATCTTCTCAAGAACAAAACCCTAGGTCGTTCAATTTCAAGTCCAAGGCTCAAGCAATCACCAACAACTTTCAGAGAATTAACAATCAAGGTATGTTAGGTGTTTATCCTTGGGTTTCCTTCCACCCTTGGAGTTCAAGAACCCTTTTTAAACTATAAGTTTATGATTTCATGATTTACATGTTAGAATTTGATTGTGTTCATGTATGTATTGACGGTTGGGGTTTCAATCCATGATTAATTGCAAGTTTCATGAAAATCAAGATAGTATGTGTGTTGAATTATGTGATCCTCATATTAAACCTTCTAATTGCAAGTTGAGTATCGTATTATGATGCTTATGTGTTGACCATTATCATGTGCATTAGTTATGCTCCCCAAGTATTTGATAGAATGCCTATGTGAATTGAATAGTGATATCATGATAAGTTAGCATGTGTTCCCATTCATGTATAAGTTCATGTCTCTCAAATGGTTAACAAAATGTCTAAGTGAATGCATTGTTAACAAGAAATCATTGTTATGCTTTCAAGATCATACCATGCTTTACTATTTATGTTATCGAGTCCTGGGGTATTCAATACCAAAAAATCTAGCTGTTTACATAGAATTACAGTAGCTACAAAATAGTCTCAGTAATGTCACAAACAGTAGTACTCAGTCAGTTATAAAATTCAGTGAACTCAGTCTAGTTTAGTCAGTTAACATGATTAATAAAAGTTCAGTCAAGCCTAGTACAGTCTAGTGATCATTTCAGTGTCTATTCAGTTGGGAGTAGGATTCAGCACCGAGCAAACCTAGGGATGGGGGCTCACCTGCCAGTTGAGGTGTAACATTTAGTAGCAGTCCCTTAGTTCTAGAACTATGTAGCCAGTGTAGGTTAAATATATCAACCTGCCAATTGAGGGTTAATAAAGTGTTCACCTGCCAGTTGAGGGTAACACATATCTCACCTGCCAGATGAGGGTGATTCTTTGGTGGATCCACATAGCCATTATTAGTACCTATGGCACAGTTCTAAAACCCTTCCAACTGGGGTCACAGGTTGGACCCCAACTCAATTTATAATTGGGGTATGTCGGTTAGATGAACACTCCGACAGTTATAGTTTCAGTTTTAGACTCAATATAGAACTCAGTTCAGTTCTACAAAATTAGGACTTTCAGCAACAGTCACCTAGTTATTAGTAATACAATTATCATAAATCTCAGATATCAGTCACTTAATTATCAAAATTCAGTTTTCAGTTCCAGTATGATCTTAGTTACAGCATATATATATGCACAACCTTGAATAATCAGTATTTACAGTAGTTTCATCTATCCATGTATTCTCATTCAGTTATATACTTATCATTCAGTCAATAATTATTAATACATACAAACCTATATATATCAGTCTACCTCACTTAGCATACCAGTACATTCAAAGTACTAATGCATACTCTTTCTCTTGTGCTATGATGTCTCATATTATAGGTTCGAATGCTCAAGTTCTTGACCGCGCTTAGCCAAATTTAGTTAGCAATAGCAGATTAAGTAGTGAGTCCTCATCCATTGAGGATATTATCTTTTTTTAATGTTACAGTAGATTCAGTATCTTATTAGTCGGCCTTAGTTGGGGGCTTGTCCCATCAACTCCACTTTCAGACAATTCAATAGAGGTTTTTCAGACTAGACTAGATCAGACAGTGTTTAGTTTTTAGATATTATTATCAGTTGCTATATTTATCAGTATTCAGATTATAAACCTTATGGCATTTCAGCCTAATTTTTGCATTATTTCAGTATTATTATTCCGTGTTTGCAGTAGGTACCAGTCAGCCTAAGCACCATATGACATCCGGGGTGTAGACTCGGAGCGTTACAAACTTGGTATCATAGCCTAAGGTTCAACAGAGTCCTAAGGAGTCTGAAACCCATATGAAGTAGAGTCTTGTGCATGGGTGTATAGCACGCCATACTTATGAACAAAAGTCTATGAGACATTTTTACGAAAAGTTTCCCTTCTTTTGGCATTCATGTCATGCGAGTAAGCATGATCTCAAGTTAAAATATATATTTAATCTAAGTTACGCTTCCGTTTATAGAATATGCCTCCAAAAAGACTAACAAAAGAAGTATTAAAAACTAGCCAGCACCTCCGCCCGTTCATGCAGATCCCCTAGATGAGCATGTTTCTCACGTAAAATTTAGAGCACTTTTCACCACTCTAGCCCATTGTATAGCAGCTCAAAATGAATGCCTAGCTACTCTTTAGGCTAATCCAGTGGCCAATACTGCTGCAGCTAGAATTCAGGACTTTACCCGAATGAACCCTCCTTTATTTTCAGGGTCTAATTCTAAAAAAAACCCACAACCATGTCTTGACATAGGGCAGAAGGTCACAGATATTATGGGGGTAACTGCTAGTGAGAGTGTTGAGTTAGCTGCATATCAATTACAGGATGTGGCTCATACATGGTTTAATCAATGCAAGGCAAATAGGGCCGCAGATGCAAGGCCTATAGAATGGGAAGAGCTTGCTACTACCTTTCTAGATAGGTTCTTCCCGTTGGATTTGAGGGAAGATAAGGTGTTAGAATTCATTAACTTGAAGTAGGGTAGCATGACAGTGAAGGACTATCCTCTTAAGTTTACTCAGTTAGCCAGATATACTCCTCATGTGGTAGCTGATAGCAAATCTAAGATGAGTAAGTTTGTGTTTGGGTATCCTACAGTGTGGTCAAGGAATGTAGGACCGTGATGCTAATTAAGGAGATAGAATTAGATAGATTGATGTTCTATGATCAGTAGATAGAGAAGCAGAAGACTAAGAAGGAAGAGAGGGAGAGCAAGAGCGCTAGAACAAGTAGCTTCAACTTCACTCAGCCTAAGTCAGAAGGTCGTATCGTCCTCAATTTCGCCCAAAATCTTTAGTTCCAGCCCCGTCCTCAGCCAGTGCTTTAGTACCTAAGTTCAGAAATGATAATAAGGATAGGGCACCAGGCTCTAAGTCTCAGGGTAGTGTTAGCAGTTCTCAAACAAATCCTCTTTGCTAGAAGTGTGGCTGAAACTATCAGGGTGTCTACAGAGCTGGAAGTGATGTGTGTTTCAGGTGTGACAAGCCAGGTTATAGAATCAGAGATTGTCCTCAGTTAAGTTTACAGGGTCAGTATAATCATCCCCCAGCTCAGTTCGATCGCCCGAATCAATAAGTGACCTTCCAATGTCACCAGCGGGCAACGCCCAAATAGTCTCTATACACTTCAGTGTAGATAGGATTAGGAAAGTTCTCCTGATGTGGTCACTAGTATGTTACAAGTTTATCATGTTTATGATTTGCTAGATCTAGAAGCTTCTTTATCCTTTGTAAATCTTTATATAGATGTTGAATTTGGAGTTAGTCCTGAAATCCTAGCAGACCCCTTCTCAGTCTCTACCCCAGTAGGTAGGTCTATCATAGCCTGGCAAGTATACAGGAACTATCCAGTTATGGTATCTCAGAAAGTTACTTTAATAGACTTAGTAGAGTTAGTGATGATATATTTTGATGTCATTCTTGGCATGAATTGGCTTTATTCATGTTATGCTTCAGTTGACTGTAGAAATAGAGTTGTCCATTTTCAATTTACGAATGAACATGTCCTAGAATGGAGGGGTAGTACTTCAACACTTAGGGGTCAAATTATTTCCTACCTTATAGCGAGAAAAATGATATCCAAAGGGTGTATCTATCATCTCATTTGAGTTAAAGACTCTAGTTCTGAGACCCCTAACCTTGAGTTAGTTTCAGTACCATTTGAATTTCTAGACACGTTTCCTAAAAATTTTCTCAGAATTCCTCCTGAAAGGGAAATTGACTTTGAATAGACCTTCTTCCAGACACTTAGCCCATCTCTATTCTGCCATATAGAATGGCTCCAGCAAAACTCAAAGAACTAAAAGAGCAGTTGAAGGATCTCCTAGATAAGGGATTCATCAGACCTAGTGTTTCCCCGTAGGGTGCACCAATTTTATTCATATGTAAGAAAGACAGTTCTCTCAGAATATATATTAACTATCGTTAGTTGAACAAAGTTACCATCAAGAACAAGTACCCATTTCCTAGAATCGATGATTTGTTTGATCAACTTCAGGGTGCCAGTTACTTTTCTAAGATAGACCTCAAATCGGGCTATTATCAGCTCAGATTTAGAGAATGTTACATTTCCAAAATAGCTTTTAGAACTCAGTATGGTCACTTTGAATTTCTAGTCATGTCATTTGGTTTTACCAATGCTCCAATAGATTTTATAGACTTGATAAATAGAGTATTCAAGCAGTACTTAGACATATTCATCATAGTCTTCATAGATGACATTTTGGTCAATTCCTGCAGTGAACATGATCATGCAAACTATCTTGGAATAGTATTATAGACCCTCAGAGCCCATCAGTTGTTTGCCAAATTTAGTAAATGCGAATATTGGCTAAGGTCAGTAGCTTTCCTTGGTCATATAGTTTCCAGTGATGGCATTAGAGTTGATCCTCAAAAGATCAAAGTACTGAGAAATTGGCCCAGACCCATCTCTCTATAAGATATCAGGAGTTTCTTATATTTGGTTGGCTATTACTAATGGTTTGTTGAAGGATTTTCATCTATTGCATCCCCTATGTCCAGATTAAATCAGAAGAAAGTCAATTCCAGTGGTCAGATTCTTGTGAAAAGAGTTTTCAGGAGTTGAAGAATCGACTCACTACATCCCCAGTTTTGACTTTACCAGACGGGTTTGTTGTGTATTGTGATGCTTTCAAAGTTGGTTTGGGGTGTGTTTTGATACAAAGAGGTAAGGTCATATCATATGCCTCTAGATAGGTTATGCCCTGTGAAAAGAATTTTCCCACCCATGATCTTGAGTTAGCAGTTGTAGTATTTGCCTTACAGATTTGGAGGAACTATTTGTATGGGGTACATGTTGGTGTGTTCACAGACCATACAAGTTTCCAGTATGTATTTTATCAGAAAAACTTGAACTTACATCAGAAGAGGTGGTTAAGGTTGTTGAAAGACTATGCCATGAGTGTCCTGTATTATCCGAGAAAGGCCAATGTAGTGACTGATGCTCTCAGTAGATTGTCCATGGATAGTGTTGCTCACGTTAAGGATGGTAAGAAGAAGTTAGTTTAGGAAGTTCATCAGCTTGCCAGGTTGTGCGTTCATTTGGCTTAATCAACTGAGGGTGGTGTCTGGTGCAGAATAGTTTGGAATCTTCTTTGGTTTCCAAAGTAAAAGAAAAATAGGATAGGGATCCCAGTTTAGTTTAGCTAAAAGAGTCAGTCAGAGATCAGAAAGTAGAGGTTTTCTCCTAAGGGAAGATAGTGTGTTGTGTTGCCTGGGTAGATTATGTGTGCAATGTGTAGATGGCGTAAGGCAGAGGATTCTTACATAAGCATATGGTGCGGGTTACTCAATTTACCCAGGGGCCACTATGATGTACCGTGATTTATGGGAAGTCTATTGGTTGAGTGAGATGAAGAGAGATATTACAGAGCTTGTGGCTAAGTTCTCTATATGTCAGTAGGTTAATATTGAGCATTATAATCCTAGTGGGTCCATGCAAGAGTTCAGTATTCCCATAGGGAAGTGGAAGGAAGTGATCATGGACTTCGTGATGGGTTTGCCTCGAACTCGTCGTCAGCATGATTCGATTTGGGTCATTATAGACAGGATGACCAAATTCGCTCATTCTTTCCAATTCACACCACTTACTCAGCCAAGGATTATGTCAAGCTCTATGTTAGAGAGTTAGTCAGATTGCACGAAGTTCCATTATCCATTATTTTTATAGAGGTACGCAGTTCACCTCTCAGTTTTAGAGATCGTTCCATAAGGGTCTTGGTACCCAAGTTCACCTCAGTACAGCCTTCCACCCTCAGACAGAGGGTCAAGCAGAAAGGACCATTCAGACTCTAAAAGATATGCTAAGAGCATGTATTATTGACTTTAAGGGTAGTTGGGATGACCACTTACCTTTGATAGAGTTTATGTATAATACATGTTATCAGTCCAGTATTCAGATAGCTCCTTTTGAGAATATTTATGAGATGGGATGTAGATCTCCCATTAGTTGGTTTGAAGTAGGTGAGGCCACAATTGTAGGGCCTGACTTAGTAGTTGATGTCTTAGAGAAGTTTCAGTTGATCGGGGAGAGACTTAAGATAGCTCAGAGGCAACAGAAATCATATGCAGATGTGAGGAGGAAAAATCTTGAATTTGAGATTGGCAATTTTGTGTACTTTAAAATCTCTACCATGAAGGTAGTGAAGAGATTTGGCAAGAAGGGCAAACTCAGTCCCCTGTATGTCGGTCCTTACAGAATTCTCAACCATTTCAGAAAGGTAGCTTACGAGTTTGAGTTTTCTTCAGACTTAGCTTCAGTACACCCAGTGTTTCACATCTCTTTGCAAAAGAAGTGCATAGGTGACTCGGCAGTTGTAGTTCCTATAGAGAGTATAGATGTTCAGAATAGTTTCTCTTATGAGAAAGTCCCAATCAACTTCCTTGATCATCAGATTCGCAGACTGAGAAACAAAAAAGTTCCTTTAGCTAAAGTTTTTTGGCAGAATCAATCCATTGAGGGAGCTACTTGGGAAGCAGAAGCAAATATACGAACCAAGTATTGTCACCTCTTCTCCGCAAACTCAAACTCAGCTCAAGGTAACAACCTTCCTTAGATTTACTCAGTTTCAAGCTTAGATTTTCTATACAAACTTGGTATCTTATACAGTTGCATATCATCCCCATGACAGTCATGCATTCATGAATCAGTTCAGATATGTAATCATGCTTCAGTTATGCATGTTCAGTGGGAAAACTTAGTTTATTAATTGTTTAAGCCATATAATCATGCTTCAGTTGTGCATGTTCAGTATGTAAACTCAGTATATCTGTATTCTCAGTTCAGTCAGTCTCATTTGAGGACAAATGTTCCTAAGGGAGAGATATTGTAAGACCCCATAAAATCCTAGTCGTTTTAGTCATATATAGCACGAAAAAGAGGTCCCAGATTTAGAAAAAATCTCAGCTAAGTATTGACACTTAGTCTCATTTTTTACCTCAATATTTCAATGACATTATTTTCTATCCTTAAGACCTTGAAATGTCGATTTCTAAGTTCATTCATGATCAAGGATGTCAATATGTGTTCTCGAATGAGATTTGGATTTTTCAAATATCTTTTGAGGCATGTTTGGATTCCCAAAACATTGGATTGAAGCAATCTCGATGTGCCGCATCACCCATCGCATTGACAGCGTCATCACCAGCTTAAGCATGCAAATTTCAGTGAGCCAACATGATCTCAACATGTCATGTCGGCCATCGCATTAACCCCATTGATGTGACACACCGGTCTGCGCGTCGCTGGGTGCATTTTTCTGTGATTAAATTCAAAGGGGTATTTAGGTCAATTTCCCCACCTTTATTCAGCCCTAAAACACAAAATTAAACTATCCTAAGGGTAAAAACACTCACTTTCTCTCAAATATTCTCAAGAACAAAACCCTAGGTCATTCAATTTTAAGTCCTAGGCTCAAGAAATCACCAATAACTTTCAGAGAATTAACAATCAAGGTATGTTAGGTGTTCATCCTTGGGTTTTCTTCCACCTTTGGAGTTCAAGAACCCTTTTTAAACTACAAGTTTATGATTTCATGATTTAATGTTGGAATTTGATTGTGTTCATGTATGTATTGATGGTTGGGGTTTCAATCCATGATTAATTGCAAGTTTCATGAAAATCAAGATAGTATGTGCGTTGAATTATGTGATCCTCATATTAAACCTTCTAATTGAAAGTTGAGTATTGTATTCATTATGCTTATGTATTGACCATTATCATGTGCATTAGTTATGCTCCCCGAGTGTTTGATAGAATACCTATGTGAATTGAATAGTGATATCATGACAAGTTAGCATGTGTTCTCACTCATGTATAAGTTCATGTCTCTCAAGTGTTTGACCAAATGTCTAAGTGAATGCATTGTTAACAAGAAATCATTGTTATGCTTTCAAGATCATGCCATTCTTTACTATTTATGTTATCGAGTCCTGGGGGTATTCAATACCCGAAAATCAAAATGTTTAACTAGAATTATAGTAGCTACATAATAGTCTCCCAGTAATGTCATGAACCATAGTACTCAGTTAGTTACAGAATTCAGTTAAATCATTCCAGTTCAGTCAGTTAACAAGATCAATAACAGTTCAGTCAAGCCTAATACAGTCTAGTGAATAGTGTCTATTCAGTTAGGAGTAGGATTCAACACCGAGCGAAACTATGGATGGGGGCTCACCTGCCAGTTGAGGGTGTGACATTTAGTAGCAGTCCCTTAGTTCCAGAACTACGTATCCAGTGTAGTTTGAATATATAACCTGCCAGTTAAGGGTTGATAAACTGTTCACCTGCCAGTTGAAGGTAACACATAACTCACCTGCCAGATGAGGGTGATTCTTTGGTGGATCCACATAGCCATTGTTAGTACTCGTGGCACGGTGCTAACACCCTTCCAACTGGGGTCACAGGTTGGACCCCGACTCAGTTTATTATCGGGGTATATCGGTTAGATGAACACTCTCATAGTTACAGTTTTAGTTTCAGACTCAATATAGAACTCAGTTTAGTTCTACAAAATTAGGACTGTAGCAACAGTCACCCACTTATCAGTGATATAGTTATCATAAATCTCAAATATCAGTCACTCAGTTATCAAAATTTAGTATTTAGATCCAGTATGATCTCAGTTACAGTATATATATGTACAACCTTGCATAATAAGTTTTTACAATATTTTCAACTATCTATGTGTTCTCATTCAGTTATATACTTATCATTCAATCAGTTATTGTTCATGCATACGAACCCATATATATCAGTCTGCCTTACTTAGCATACCAGTATATTCAAACTACTGATGCATACTCTTTCTCTTGCGCTATGATGTCTCTTATCATAGGTTCTGATACTCGGGTTCCTGACCGCGCTTAGCCAGATCAGTTAGCAGCAACAGATTAAGTATTGAGTCCTCATCTATTGAGGATATTATTATTTTTTCATTATTACAGTAGATTCTGTATCTTATTAGTTAGAGTTAGTTGGGGGTTTGTCCCATCAACTCCACTTTCAGATAGTTCAGTAGAGGCTTTTCAAGATAGACCAGTTCAGGCAGTATTAAATTTTTAGATGTTATTATCAATTGCTATATTTATCTGTATTCATATTATGAACCTTATGGTACTTCAGCCTAACTTCGATATTATTTCTGTATTATTATTCAGTGCTCACAGCAGGTACCAGTCATGGGTTAGCTTGTTGTCCTTCGGGGTCATAAGCACCCTGTGACGTCCGGGGTACAAACTCGAGGTGTTACATATATTTAGGATGAAATTAAGTCTGTAATCAAGAGGTTGATTATAATGTATTTCATTGGTGATTGTGAGGGAAATCTGTGGTTTTTCCTTCCTTGATCAAAAGGGTTTCCACGTTTAAATCTTGTATTTTTACTCTTCCTGCACTGTCTTCTGATTCTTGGTCATTTTACTGTTATTTTCCTGTGATAAACTTTGAGGGAACTGGTCCCTCACTGTGTGGTGCAACCCCCAAGGTTTTAACAAGTACTATACATATTCAAATTAGCTTATAAATAAAATTGGGAGATATACAACTATTTGTAAAGTTGTGTCTCTTTGGGTTGATAAAAGAGTTTTCTCTAAAGTGGAATGACATCTTTTCCCCCTCTCCAGAAAAATAAATGCAGAAAGGAAAGACTTTTCTTTCTTTCTCTATCAAGTTCTTGTAAAAGATTCTTTTGAAGAATCTTTTACGAAATCAAAATAAACTTCTGTTACAGGTACGCGTTATAGACTGTGGTTATATCGATGTAGTTCGTGTTAATATACATGTGATTAGACTATCTGACTAGTAAAGAATATTTAATGATCATGCTTCCCTTTTATCACAAAATTAATATAAATATATAATATTTAATTATATATATAATTCTCTAGACATGGATCCGGACTGACCCACATGGATTGCCGGATCCAATTTTCATTCCTACTTACACATAGTGGGTCAACTCTCATTCCTGTAACATTCATACTTAGCAACTAGATTGTGTGACCACTGGGTACTTTAAGAGGTTCGTTGTTATACATCTGTTAGGAATATACAACATCTTAATCAAATATTTAGAGTAGATTACAGTATGCAATACCATTGATCATTTATCACATTCATATTTCTCATCATCTATGTTGCTTAATTTTGAGTTCATCATTATGTACTTGTCTCATAGACAAACATAAAGGATGTCACGAACACAATTAATGTGATAATACTCAATGATCTTTCTCATTACAAGAATTTCTAAATTTCAATATGATATGATTTTCTAGAAATACCCTGCCAGACCAAATTGACCATAATCTCTTGGAAACATACTAAGATAGCAAGCACCAAAATTGAATCTCAAGAAACTGATTATTAAAGTCATGAGGGTACAGTGTAAAAATTACTTAGAATTTTGAGGGCTTGACACGGTAGTATCGCCTTTATGGTTCACTATAAGCATACATGGTATGAAACATGTATCACAATACTAACTCCTTTCATATAAAGTGTATGTATTTTGTATATCAAATATTGTGTAGATGATAGCTCAGACAACTCATGTCTATGAGCTTACAAATCTACTCAATTATTTTATTATTTAGAACTCACATTTGGCATTAGAAATAGATTAATTTATTTTGATCACGTATGATTGATTACAATCTAACAAATGACATTTTGATTATAAACTTTCATCCTTCTCTTGTCATCACTTCTGACAATAATAAATTTATAATTGTCTAATCGCTACTGATAACTTCTATAATAGAGGTGATTGTCTATGTGAATAGGCTAATCTTTTTTGTCTATTTGACATACTTTTTATTCTTAGAAATTTATCTTCACCACATAAAAATAATATATGTATATGAACTAACAAGATGAAAAATTAGGCATAAATCAGTGTTAACTTTTATAATGTGAATTTACTCAACATGAATGGAAAAAATAAAATATAAAGACATCAACATCTACGTAAATTCAATGACTTTTCATGTCTTGAATAAGCATCACATGTTGTGGGATTCACTAGGGGATCTTTTATCATTTGACACACACATATATATATGTCATGTTCACTTCTTTTTGTACAATCACGTCCCTTACAAAATTATACATTATATCAATATTTTTTATCTTTCCATGGTACTATGAATCCTTTGTATAGGTTATTGTAGCCTGACTATCACAATTGATTATAACAGGTCTAACAACGATATTATACACACCCAAGTGGACTAAAAAAATTTTAAGCCAAACAATTTTTTGCACAGTAGATGAAAGTGCTACGAATTCAGCTTCCAACCTTAAATAGGTTATACATGACTGCTTCTAGATACTCCATGATATGGAGAAATTGGTAAGCAAAAATGCATATCCAGAGGTGAATGTTCTCTCATTTAAGTCTCATCCTCAATTAGCATCAGTGTAATCTTTGAGTTGCATATTATTTCCTTGATAACATAAGAATTACTTGATTGTGCCTTTGAGATACCTCAAAATCCATTTAACTACTTTTCCGTATTGTAGTACTAGATCGTATTGATACTTTCTAACTAACTCAATAGTATAAAAAATATTAGGTCTAGCATACATTATTCCGACAATGTTGGCATAAGAAATTTTTCTCATTTATTCCTTCTTTTGTGGAGTATGAGGGCACATCATTTGGTTTAAAGCTTCACTTTCAGAATCTGAGTGTTTATGGATTTTCAATCTTGCATATTAAAGCATTCAGTAACTTTATAGTCACACCTCGAGATGAGGCCCTGGACGTGGAACGCACTCGATACTATTACTAGTATGAGTGAATGTTCTGGCATATCTTATGAGCATACTTTTAATACAAATGAATAAAGCAAAAAAAATATAAAATTTAATTAAGATTTTCTCAAGGTACAAAACTTCACAAAAGTTTTTTAGCACCGCATAATGTCCAATAGTACTAATAGTTATGATAAATAAAAAGTGAAAATTACAAAGTTTGCTTGACAACTACACCAGCCTGTGAAACCTCTAATAAGTACCAATACTGAAAGGAAAAAATATAAGGAAGTCATCATATCTCATCAAGCCTCCTGGTAAAAGGCTCACCAATAGCATAAGATAGATATCCTAATGACACACCTGGCCACAGACTTAAAAGTCAGAACTTACATTATGAAATAATATAGCACCAAAGATTATCAATACGCAAAATATATTGGTATGTAAAACCATTTTAGGAGGGTGGTACTACAAGAGATTAGAAATGAACATAAAATTCAAATGTAAGTGAAGACAACTGGAAAGAAACAAGAATATGAGTAAAATTTATAATTGATCAAGTAAGATAGATGTAATTACTTTGATTCTTTTCGGGAGAAAGTAGAGAACCGTCATAAACCACCATGCACCATGTGAGTGCATGGAGCCTGATCTTGGATCAATCAATGAAGCCATCCTCTACCTTTTGAGAAAAGGACATGAAATGACATAATTTACTAGTGAGTATCCATGGTTAACCCCTTTTGGGACACATGAAAAAAAAGAGTCATCTGAATTGCAGAATAATCTCTATCCTATATCAGCAAACATAGTTTCAGGCATTTATCGTTTAAACCTATGTCTTCATGGTCATTTATATAGATCCCTTATACTCATGACGTTATCTTATTTATTTATGTTCAAAGTGGAAGAAATCTTAGTGATCTGTGAGCAGCTGTTAACATATTTGAGGCTTTTAACTCTAAATAATTGCGAAGTCTTAAGCAACTTTTGGTTATTTTTGATCGTTTTCTCATGATATTGTAGTTTTACCAAGGATGGGAGGAAAATATAGGAAAGATGAACAAAATAAGTAAAATTTGGTACAAGTGAGCTGATTGAGTCTGATGACATTTCTTGCAAGCCGCTAGAGATGTGGTAAGCTACCAGAAAAAGGCGTCAGTAAGAATACTAAAGAAGAGTTGCTGGATGAAGGTGAAAACATTCTCAATATGTCGTCACAAGTATGGTAACCTGTCAGAAGATGCCGTCAAGTGGGATAGAACATGGTGAAATAAGTTGAAGGTCTGACGATATTTGCTACACGCCATCACTCCTCTGGTAAGCCATCAGAGGACATCATCAGAGTGAGGCAGAACAGGTTAAGAAGGCATGACTTCTGATGATATATCTAAGATGCCGTTAGAAGCCTGACGATCAACACCAATATGCCGTCACCTAAATCCGAGCCAACCTGTGATTTTATTATTTTATTACCTTAATTAGGCTTTAGTATAAATAGCATATTTTAGGGTTTCATTCACAACTTCGGAAGCAGCTTTTGACATCTTGTGACTTAGTAAAGGGGAGTTCACTTATTTTTGAGTCTCTTTAACTTAGAATTCAATTTTCCATCCTTTGATTTAGTTGTGGGAAATTCTTATTTTACTTGAAGGAGAAACAACTTTGAATTTCATCTTTTGTAATTTCACTTGATTTACGTTATGAATTTAATATTTGTTATCTCTTTCTATCTTATGAGCAACTAAACCCCACAACTAGGGTTGTGGGATCTGTGATTATTACTTCATTGATTTAATAGTTGGATTACGGTTTGAGTGATTGTGGGAACGTCTTGAAATTCTGTTGTTTTAACTTGAATCTATTGTTTGCAAACATTAGGTTATGCCTTAGGTTTTATTTACTTCTAATGGAGAAATAGACTAGAGGTCATGAATTATCAACAAGGACTCGGAAGCTACCAACCTTTTGTTCAATGATTGATCTCATAAGTGGATCAATCTACCTGAGATAACATCCGATTAGAAATAGATATGTTATCTAAGTTCAAGAGAATTAGATAATAAATTATATGGTGAGGTCGAGAGATAAGTCAGATAGTATCATCGGCAGGGATAATCTGTTGTTCCCACCTATCACGAGAATCATGAACAGGTATTATTCAATAGAGATTAATAGTAATAGTGATCACAACCCTAGTTTCTCTATATCATTGATTCAAAATATTGAAATCTAAGTTTTGAGTTCTAAAATAAGTTGAAACGTTAAAATTTGTTTGATTGATAAAAACCCCTATTTTGTATTTTCTTATTATTTATTTGAATTTAACTTGTAGCTATAGTTTCGAACTAGTTTAATTGCCACTCACATTGTTCCCTATGGATTCGACCCCAACTTTGAAGTTGGGTAAATATATTGACGACGACCGCCTTGTACTTATTTGAGGTGTAAGTTAAGCGTTATCAAAAATGGCGTTGTTTCCGGGGAACAATTTGGCGTATTGAGTTAATTTGAAATTTTAGCTTACTTGCTTGAATTCAAACTTGTAAATATTTGTTGTGATTTCCTTTGTTCTTGGTTAGGTAGATTTTCTTTATTTTTGTTTATTTCTTACTATGGCATCATAGAATGAATGTAAGTTTGATGGTTGGAAATCTTATCTGGATGATCCATGTCCATATTATGATGGACCCCACTTTTGGCAAGATTGTAGATATGCTCCCCGAAGAAAGATGTGTGCACCATCTCCATCCTACCAGGAGTATAATTGTTCTTTATGTGGTGGTCAAGATGGACATTGGAGTGATTGCCCAAATGCCCCTTCCCCCTATTGCGCTAACCCAGGTTATAGTTCTTCTTATAAGTATGGCAGGTCTTATGGTCAAGAAAAGAAAGAACAAAGCACTGGAAAGAGTGACATTGAAGCTATGCTTCAACTAATGTTGGATCGTATAGACACAACGAATGATACCATATGTGACATACATTAAGACATTAGGGAATTTAATGAGGGAAGAGAAAGGATAGAAGAGATAGATATCAAGGTCAATCATCCAAAACATTTTTCTACATTATGTTTAGATGATATCTTTTTTGTGGAATTATTTAAAATAATGAAAGAGTGTGACGATGAATATCAACATTCCTATACTGATGATGAGCTTGATGTTGATCAACCCTTGAAGATTTCCCAACCAATCGAGCCAACCATGAGGGATAGTGCCAAGATTGAGGGAATGGTGCTAGAGGTAAAAGAAGAAGCCAAGTCAATCTCTTATGAAGACTCTAGCCCAATTCAAAGTAAAAATATTGAGAAGATGAATAAAAATGAGTGTGTAGAGGATAGTGTAAATTTTGAAGTAGGATTTGTTGGGCCACACTCGAAGCATTTTTCCACATTATGTTTAGATGATATCTTGTCTGTGGAATCATCTAAACTAGTGGAAGACTATAAAGATGAGGAACAAGAATCCTATATTCTTTATTTTACACTTGATAAACAACATAAAAACACACCTCACTTTAAGGTCGAGTTGTTTACCATGCGTCATTCATTACTCGGCTTCTTAATCTTTGTAACACCTCCCTATGAGCGAGGTAAGAAGATGCACTCTAAGTTGGCGGTGAAATTCATATCCTTAAGGTGGAGGAAAAAGCTGTGTTGGGTCATTCCGTGACATTAAACTAGGCGCTTCTTAGGAGGCAACCCAAGGTAATTCATTGTTTGTATTCGTATTATGTGATTGACATCAGATCTTCGCACCCATGGTGCCACAGGTATGCCTCTAACTCTCTTATTTTGATTTGACGTGTTGGGAACAATGCATGATATTAAGTTAAGGGTGGGGCTACTTGTGGGTGTTGATGTCCTCCTGAGGTTTTTGTTGCCGTGCCTCTTTTTCTCGGAGTCTTGTTCCTAGTAGATCCGGCATGTTTAGGTGTACTGTGTTTGTTTTGTGATGTGTTTTGGTTAACTGGAGAAAAATAACTATATAGAGTAGTTAACATATTTTTGTTGATTTTTGAGACTAATAAACACCTCTCCATTGGTCTGTTTTATAATCACCATTGGTCTATTTTATAATTGTGTGATATATATTTATGAGTGACCACTGTGTATTTTGTTATGGCATTAGTACTAGTGACATGATATCCGCTGCTAAACAATCACATGAACCGGATAGGTAGTAGCTTGTGATACACCTTTGTGCCATGTGTGTGTGAGATACTACTTAGTTCCCTTTGTGTGTTAAATGCAAAACTTGCCCGGTTAGTCTTACCTTGGTTGAAAGATAGGGGTTAGGAAAGGATCATAGGCCGTTTTGATTTTTAAGTCACTTTTTGAGTAAATGGCCTTCCCTGTATGCATGATATCTCTTGATCCCTATTTTGAGCCTAAATTGACCATTTCTTTCTATGAAACCTATCACCTTCCCGTTTAGATCATAATGAACCTGTTTTGGCCCTGGTCCTTTATGGACACTGTGCACCTAGACTTAGCTAAACAACCTAAGTTGAGGGTGGCTATCATAGAGGTGCGTGATATAAACTGAGTATGAAGAAAGGTAGAATAAAAGGAAAAGAATAAGTGAAAAAGAATAAAAAGTTGGGTGGTGTGGAAGAAGAATAAGAAAAGAAAAAGAATGAAAAAGAAAAGCCACATCCATCCTGAATAATGTGTGATCAGGAAAAGGAGAAAAAGAAGAAAAAGGTTAATAAGTGAACCCCAAAAGTTAAGGTAGTGCCAAGGAGGCTTAGTCACTCTAAATGCCATTGAATATCATACCAGCCCTTAGCCTACATTACAATCCAAAGAAAAGACCTACAGTGATCCTAACTTACCTGTCTTGACACCTTGGTAATGAAAATAAGGGCAAGTATATGGTATTTAACATGCCTTGATTGGAATTTCTTTCTGAGAATGAGTGTCTCTTGACCGTCCCTACATTGACATGCTTAAGTTCATATATGAGTGAGGAGGGACTTCTTTGTTGTAAGGGCACATCAGTTGCATTGCAAGCTGTTAACTTGTTTGGATAGTGTAATATTTGTACATGCATGGTTGTTGTTGCTGAATTGATGCCATATCTTGATTCCTTTGGGTCACATTATTAATCTTCATGGTTATGCACAATTGGATTGAACGTGGAGAGTGGCAAGAGTTTTGAGCTAAACTTGATAATCAACTGTGATAGGTATCTTATGTGTCTCTTGGTTAAGCATCATAGTATAGTGTTATGTAGTTTCTTGAGGACAAGCAATTGTTTTAAGTTGAGGGTGTTGATATGTGAGCAGATGGTAACACATTTGAGGCTTTTAACTCTAAATAATTATGAAGTCTTAAGCAACTTTTGGTTATTTTTTATCATTTTCTTGTGATATTGTAGTTGTAGTAAGGATGGGAGGAAAACATAAGAAAGATGAACAAAATAAGTAAAATCTGGTACAAGTGAGCTGATATGAGTCTGATGGCATTTCTTGCAAGACGTCAAAGATGTGGTAAGCTACCAGAAAAAGGAGTCAGGAAGAAAAGTGAAGAAGAGTTACTGGATGAAGGTGACGACATTCTCAATATGTCGTCACAAGTGTGGTAAGCCGTCAGAAGATGCCGTTAAGTGGGACAGAACATGGTGAAACAAGATGAAGGTCTAATGACATTTGCTACACGCCGTCACTCCTCTGGTAAACCGTCGGCGGACATCATCAGAGTGAGGCAGAACAGGTTAAGAAGGCATGACTTCTGATGACATATCTGAGACGCCGTCAGAAGCCTGACGATCAACACTAAATACCGTCACCTAAATCCGAGCCCATCTGTGATTTTGTTATTTTATTACCTTAATTAGGCTTTAGTATAAATAGCATATTTTAGGGTTTCATTCACAACTTTGGAAGTAACTTTTGACATCTTGTAACTTAGTAAAGGGGAGTTCACTTATTTTGTGACTCTCTTAACTTTGAATTCAATTTTCCATCCTTTGATTTAGTTGTGGGAAATTCGTATTGTCCTTAAAGGAGAAACAACTTTGAATTTCATCTTTTGTAAGTTCACTTGCTTTAAGTTATGAATTTAATCTTTGTTATCTCTTTCTATCTAATGAGAAACTAAAACCCGCAACTAGGGCTGTGGGATCTATGATTATTATTTCATTGATTTAATAGTTGGATTACGGTTTGAGTAATTATGGAAACGTCTTGAAATTCTGTTGTTTTAACTTGAATCAATAGGTTGCAAACATTAGGTTATGCCTTAGATTTTATTTGCTTCTAACAGAGAAATAGACTAGAGGTCGTGAAATATCAATAGGGACTCAGAAGCTACCAACCTTCTGTTTAATGGTTGATGTCGTAACTGGATAAATCTACCTGAGATAACATCTGGTTGGAAATAGATATGTTATCTAAGTTCAAGAGTTAGATAATAAATTGTCTGTTGAGGTTGAGAGATAAGTCAGATAGTATCATCGGCAGGGATAATCTACTGTTCTCACCTATCACAAGAATCATGAACAGTTATTATTCAATAGAGATTAATACTCATAGTGATCACAACTCTAGTTTCTCTATATCATTGAATCGAAATATTGAAATCTAAGTTTTGAGTTCTAAAATAAGTTGAAACGTTAAAATTTGTTTGATTGATAAAAACCCCTATTTTGTATTTTCTTATTATTTATTTGAATTTAACTTGTAGCTATAGTTTTGAACTAGTTTAATCGTCACTCACATTGTTCCCTGTGGATTCGACCCCGACTCTGAAGTTGGGTAAATATGTTGACGACGACCACCTTGCACTTATTAGAGGTGTAAGTTGAGCGTTATCACTTAGGTTCATGCTCGTGGTTTATCATTTCTAGGCTCATGTTTATAATTTGGCCATTTTTTTAGGCGCAAAGTCATAGATTTGCCACTTTAGGCCCATGCCTCAAAATTTCCATATTAGGTTCACAAATCATGAGTTCTTACCATTTCATAAATATGTTTGGGAGTCACTAGAGGTAAATTTCATCATAATTTATGTCATGGCTCATTGTCTGATTTTTGTAACATATAGGGAAATTATGGTGTAACCTAAAGTATTCTTGTTGAGGGTGAATCATATCATGTCAAAAGTGTGAAAATTCTTGTTATTATGCTATATAAAAATAATTAAGAATTTACACCTTTTAGTTGTGAGGAAAAAAAGAGTTCACTCGGGATTACGAATAGTCCATCATTTATCAAATGTTCAAATTGAGGATAATTCAAGAAAATATTATAGAATTCATGGTTCATATAAAAATAATGGGGGTTTCAAGTTATGATTGTACAATAGCTTTTTTTTTGCTAGAAAATAACAAGAGCAATTTATGGTTAAGATCTTAAAAATCTTCACAAGATCCATCATTGATCAAGTTCATAAATTAGGAACTCAATAGACTTTAATATCGTTCATGCCATAATTCAAATCATAATACAAAATAACCACAAGGTTCATGGTTTTCACAAATATCATGAGTTTTAAATTTTCCAAACTCAATAGGCTATCATCAATGCATAAGGATTAGTCAAATTCATTTAACTTTTTGGAATATTCATAAAGTTGAGAGTTTATCCAAGAATTTCCCAAACAACTTGCTAAAAGAACTCTACTCTTTGACAAGGACATGGGAATTTCTGCAACCTAATTAGAATGAGAGTAATGAAACTAAAGGAGAACAAATTTTAAAAGAAACATAAAATGAGTAGTCATACTACCACAAATCTTCAGAGAAACTTAGTGATAGTGAAGGAGGTAACTAAGCTTGATTCTTGAGCCAATCATCTTGGATTTCTTAATCTTGAGTTTGAGATAAAGGAGAGAGATGTTAAGGCTGAAAAAAATATTTGAAACTTACTAAGAAAGAGTTTTAAAAGGTATTGGGGGTTATGGGAAAAGGAAAGGATGAAATCACTCCTCTAGGAATGTGAAAAGCTAAGAAAAGAATAGAAGATTTTTGTCCGGTTGGTTGTTCTGACTATTGTTAACAAAACACACGTAAATTTTTACTTGGGACTTGTATTTATGAGCTATTGGTGGCATTAGAAACAAGATTCAAAAATCTTTAATTTTATAGGTAATAGGTCATGTAACTCTAAGTATTCTAGGATAAATTCTTGTTTAAGTTTGATCCTTGTATGAGCCTATATGAAGACTTAAATCATTAAATGACCTTTCAATTCAAATTTATTTAGAGATTTCTTATGCCCTTAATTCCTATTCAATACCCCTACGAAACTTAAGAAATGACTTTTACACCTAGATCCAATAAAATTTCTAAATTCAGGTCTAAGTACATATGAAGAATTTGTTTTATTTTTAGCTCGAACATTCGGGGTGTTCCATTTATCAATGTATGATTCTTATGATAGAGATAACAATCTCTTTGAACGATCACTTGAAATCTTTACTTTAATAATGTATGATATTTCATCATTATATTTCATCTCAAAAGTAGAACATAAACACACTTTTATTTCTTTACAATATTCGATGTCACTTACAGCTATAAGTATGTCGTCCGCATACAATAATAAGATCACAAACTTATCTTAAAATCTTTTGATGTTATACAATAATTTTAATGAATCATAACAAAATCATATGATATTATTGCATTATAGATATGTAAGTATCATCGTTTAAAATATTGTTTATGGTCATAAATTTTCCTTTAAAGTCAACATACTTTATTTTTTACACCTTTTAGTATAAAATCTATGGGTTGTTCCTAATAGATTTCTTCATCTATTTTCTCATTGAGAAATATAGATTTCACATCTATTTGATGAAATTCAAGATCCAACGTAGCTACAATAGACAAAATTAATCTTATTGAAGTAAAGGATACCACATGTGAAAATTTTTCTTCATAATTAGTTTCTTCATGTTGTGTGTACCCCTAGCTACTAGGCAATGTTTAAATCTTTTGATACTACCATCTGCTTAATGCTTGAATTTTATAATTCATTTATTACAAAACCTTTTAGGCCTAGAAGTAGATCAATCAGTTCCCACACATGGTTAGATTTCATCTCCTCCTCCATTGTTTTTAACCATTTTTAAGTGGGGCATATAAGAGCCTTATTTATATTTCTTGTCTCTTCATCGTCCAGAGTAACGATAAATGCTTCCACTTTGATCTTAAATTGATAATGTGAAATTTGTAAATGACTAGTTCGTCAAGGTTGAGATTGATAAATTGATTTATCAATTGATATGTTACATCTATTCGGATCAGCAATATCACTAGGATTTATGTAAATAGGAATTGCTCCATTATCATCAATATGACTCCCACTCAAATTCTTTTTAATGTCATTAACAGAAGTGGTGTACTCTGTAGTTTCATGAAGATATAAGTGTTAACCTATCTCGCCATGCTTAAAAAATCATTCCCTATTAATCTAACATCATAGGACTCAACTTAAGTTACAGTTTTACTATCTTGATCACCTATGAACAAATAACTCTTAGATTGTTCAAAGTATCTTATAAAGTTACACTTCATTTTCCTTGGACCTAATTTTTCATATTGGGAAGAAGGGTTATGAATAAAAGCAGGACAATTCCAAGGCTTTAAAATTCTCAAATTGGATTTTTGTTTAGTTCATAACTCACACAATGTAGTTGTAACTGATTTAGAAGGGACATTATAAAAGTACAAATTGCAACAGTACGCAACGTATCACTTCAATAGGTGATTGCCATTTTTCTTGTTCCCTCATTGACCTGACCATTTCTAACAAGGTTTTATTTCGTCATTCTGCACTACTATTTGTTGTGGAGTGTAAGGAATAGTTAATTGTCTTGAATTCACTTTTTATCATACAATTATTTGAACTCATCAGACAAATACTCTGTTCTTGATCGGTTATTAGAGATTTAATTATTCTATCTAAGTAATTCTCATCTAAGTTCACAAACTTAATGAAGTAATTCAAAGCTTAAGATTTGTGAGGAATCAAATATATATAATTGAATTGAGTAAAATCATCAATAAAAGTGATGAAGTAAATAACGTCATGTCTTGCTCTTACATTCATTGGACCACAAATGTCAGAATGAATTAATTTCAATAAAGTATCAAGTCTTGTGCCTTTTCCAAATAATTTTCCTACAGTTTTTTCGGCTAGGCAAGATTCACAAGTAGATAATTCTATCTTATCTATACTTCCAAGAAGACCTTTTTTAGCCAAGCAATTCATTCTTTACTAACCAATATGGCCAAACCTAGCATGCATGTGTTTACATCATTCTCTTAATTAGAAGATGGCATAAATATGAAAAAACTAATATTATTATTGTTGGAACTTTGAATAACATCCACTACAAAAAATAAATCATTAAATAACTAATATCATATTTTGTCTTGACCAAATATAAATTCATATCATGTTTATGAATGAAAAAAAATAAATTCTAACTTAATAAACATTCTAACAGAAATTAGATTTTGGTATATTATTAGGGAAAATAGTACATCATGTATATATAGAGTTCGTTCACCACATATTTCAAGGTTGCAGGTATTGATCCCTTTGATCTCCTCTCTGGAGTTATTTTTTGCCTACACCTATTTGAATTTTTGTGGGATTCATCAAAAATCTTCGAAAGCATCTCTATTCGTCGTTATATGGTCAGTGGTTGTTGAGTCTACAATCCATATAGAAAGTTATTTAGTTACAAAATCTGAATAAGAAATATTTACATCACTATGTATATTATTAATAAGATCGTGTACCATTTTAGGCTCAGGGCAATCACGAGCAAAGTGTCTCTTATTCTTAAAGTTATAACACCTAAGCTTAGCCATTTTCACCTTTTTATTTTTCTTTGGAGTAGAAATATTTCCCTTTCCTTTTTGATCATTCTTAGGCTTCTTTGATATTTTTTCTTTTCCCTTCTTTTGAGAAAATTCACCATGCTTGTATTTGTTATTATGTCCACATTTTGAATCTGAACTAGTCATAACGCATTTGTAGCGGAATTGTCTACTCGATGTTGCTTCTCCTCGAGTTTCAAATGATGCTTAGCATATTCCATAGTTTTGATGCTAACATTATGTATTTTCATATTTTCCTAGCTTTGAGGTAAGGAGCAAATCATAGCTTGAAGCAAAATTTGAGTTTACTCCATGATTATTTGGGTTGATTAATTAATTTGGGACATACAAATTAATTAGTCTATTTTGTTATATTCCATATCAACAAGATGACCCCACATGTCCAAATGATGTGAAAACCTCATTCAAATTCAAGAACCAATCAAAAGTCGCCAAGTGTCAAAATGACATGTTTCTGTCAATCACAAGCAACCTGGCCTACTCCCTACAACTATAAATAGGAGATAACATAACATTCTAAAGGGGAATCTAAATAAATACTTAGACAAGCATTGACAACATCAACTACACAGTTATTCAAAGGAGTGGTCAACAGAGTTCTAACCGAAGTTCAATCAGAAATGACAAAGTGTTGCACGACGTCTCCAAAAATCGATCACATCTCAATGAGGTCTAAATTATCCTACATTTGAGAAACACGCTACTAACAGCCCTTGAATCACAAAAAATCGTAGGAGAGAAGAATCAAGAGAACAACAAAATTGTACTCACAAGATTCATTAATAAAAATTACTTTTTATTTTTTATTTATCATTTGTTGTAGTTAATTTTTGACTCTTTGAAAATTTGTTCCGAACAAATTTTGGTACACCTAGTGGGACTAACTCTGCTCTTCATCTCTTCCTTTAATAAATTGGAAATCACAAATTCAACTACTGCAGAGATGTCTACTACTGCCGTATCTACTGATATCAAACTTATTGGCCCCATCAATCAATGCAAACTCAATGATTGTGCTTTAGATGGATCTCAATACTTTACCTTTTTAGTGATAACGAAAAGGAGAAATCTCAAATTTGGGCTATAACTACAATCTTCGGGGGAATCCTTTCATCTATGTTATCAAATGAACTTTCTGAAACTGCCTTCAACTTAAGAGAATTTGAGGACCTAATGAATTCTCCAACTTCAAGGATAGTCAACACCTTCATGGTTAATGCGGTTGACATAGATGAGAAGTTTGCAATGATGGAGTAGATTATTGAAGCCTTTAAGAAGTTTGTTAATGAGAAAGATATTCAAATTACCCAACTTATAAGCAAGTTATATCTCTACATTCTTGGAGATTCAAGTTATAATCTAACACCGGAAGGAAAAGTTGATGGAAAATTTACTGTCAAGTTAATTGATAGACAATATGCTAATAAATCCGCTTCAGTGGAACACCATCAAGGCACAATATGGTGGTCTGACACAAAGTTTAATAGTATACTCAAATTCATATTTTCTGCTAATCGAGGTCTTCCCTATGACGATTGGATATCAACCGCTAAAGTTTTAACAATTTGATGGAAAGGAAAATTCAAGCAATACATCGCTCATTTTGTTGAGACTTGTAGCAGTGCTGGTACATATGGTGATCTTCTTGTCAAGTAGTTTGTTCGCTCTTTGAAAGGCAACGCCTTAGATTGGTTCACATACTTGGAGTCAAAATTAATTGATTGTTAGGAACAACTAGAAACCAGTTCCTATATCATTTCTACAATACCCGTTGTTTGGTCAGCATGATGGAGTTGACAAACACACAACAAAGTAAAGATGAGCCTATAGTTGATTACATCAATCATTGGCAAATATTGAGCTTTAATTATATGGATAAAATTTCTGAGACTTTCGCTATTGAAGTTTTTAATCAAGGGATGCATTAGGGCCTTGTGTATATCCTCTACGGAATTAATCCTATCACTTTTAAAGAATTAGCTACGTGCACACATGACATAGAGCTAAGCATTGCAAATCATGAAATAGTGTCACCTGTCTTTGATCTTAGAAAAGAATTCACAAGATTCAAGAACTCATCAGAAGATCAAAATAGGAAATCTATGGCTACAACTGTGAGTTATACAAAGGTTTCCACAAAACAAAATTGAAAGAGAAAGCTCCGAAGCAACAAATGCAAAAAGTGAAAAATCAACCAGCCTTGAAGGTGTTACAAGCAAACGTATATCCTTTTCCTGACTGTGATGTTCCTGCGATTCTTTATGAGTTGCTAGCCAAAGAATTCATTGAAATTCTAAGTCAAAATGACCTGAAGAATCAAACAAAGTCAATGATCCTAAGTACTACAAATTTCAATGCATTATTAGTCAACATACCACAAAATGCTTTATCCTAAATAAAAAGATCCTGACATTAATGCGAGAGAGAAAGATCATCATTGATAATGACGATCCAGTTGATGCAAATTATGTTAGTGCCGAACTACACAATATGAAGGGTTCTATTTTAAAAGCTCTACAACCCATGCACTATATGGCATCACCAAAAGTTGAAGGAATTGTCATGCTAAAATTTGAGAGTTTTGATTCAATTAGGGTTCCAGTCTTGAACAAAACCACAAGCAAGTCCATGGAAAATGACTTTCCTAATAGCAAGAAATATGATAATTGGACATTGATCGCTCGCAAAGGAAAAATGTCAAGGAACTTCTAAAAGATGACATGAGATCAAGTGCAAATCTACTTCAACCAATGCGGGCCATAAAATTCAATACCAAATTAAAGGGAAACAATACTTATCACAAAAGGTTGGAACAAAAGTTACATTACAATAATTCTTCCCTAAAATACTCCTTAAGTCACGAGCATAAACTGCATGCCACTCCTTGCCCGCAAGAGTATAAACTGTTTGCAGCTCAAATAAGAATATTAGCTAGGTTGAAAACCTCAAAAGAAGTGTCCTAGGCAAAATTAGGACACACACAAAAAAAACAAAAAAATCGCTCATCTTGAACTACGTTATGACTTGATCCTCTTCACCAAGGTACATAGGCACTTAGAGTTTCATTGTAAGTTTAGCTATATGAGTATAAAAAATGGTGTCACATGATCGCCATATTAATTCTCTCAAATAAGGAGCCATATGTAACTGAAAATAAATACAAGCAGCTTTTGGGAAGAGATGATTTTTGGCTAATATTCATATGTATTAATTCTTTTGCTGAGGGGACAACTTTATAAAAAAAAAAAGAGTCAGAACTATAGGACCTCCAATTGTCCATAAGTCCCAAAGTGATATGGACATTTCTCCAATAAAAGTGGAGAGAGTATTAGTAGATGGAAGCAAAAGCTCACAAAAAGCGTGAAGCACATTGTCATCATAGTCATACATAAACAAATACGTATTTATGGAGTCATAAATCTTGATGCACTCCAAATCTTCATTGTATCGAGGTAGCACGTCCTCTACCCATTCTCAGTAGCCAGGAGTATAGAAAATGTTTCAAAAACTAGAAAATGGAACATTTTAATTACTACGACATTCCTTAGAAGAAGAAGATTCAGTGGGTGTGATTCCCTTATGAATTATGGATTTTAGTAGGTGACCATTCACGCTTAAAGCCTGACTCGAGAAATTTTCATGACATCTTTGGTCTTAGCTTGTGACCATTCAAGTGAGAGTCTACCACTGGCAGGAAGAAGAACCTTCAAGGTAAGCTTTTGGCATTCAGATTCCATTGATCACTCACAATCTCTAGATGAGAATGTGGAATATCACGGTCTCCAAAATGCATCATGTCACAGGAGCCGTATAATGTTCCTCAAAAATCTGTAAAAGAAAGTTAAAGGAAAAAATTAGGTTCGTAAGGTCATAACTTTAATTTGGCAGTTATCTAAAGGCTGACTTCAAACAAATACTTGAAAGAATATAGATGTAATTAGATTGTGGATTTCATATATTATGTAGATTTATGAACCTTCTTTCCAACGCCGTAAACCACTAATGATTTCATTGTTCCTAAGTTAAGATAAATATTTTTTTCATAAGGCCACATAAAGCCGGGACTGTAGCTCACCAGAATTTTAGCATGAATTCAAAGTGTTACTTGGGACCATTTACGAGCTATTTGATTTTGGATTTCAGATATATTGTAGATTTATGATTCTAGTTTATGGAACATAAATTGATTAAAATTTCAGAATTTATGCGGCAAGATATGAATTTTCTACCATTGTCATGCAAAGCTGTGAAAAAGTGACAGAAATCATATGCAAAAGAAGGTATTACCTTATGGATATAGACTCAATTAAGTTGAATGGTGTCATAAATTGACAACCAACCACTGTAGGAATGTGGGTATTTATAGATGTCAAAAGAAGGTAACATAAGTCCCATCCTACGAATTATAGGAAATTATAGTTATGAAAAGATTTATTAGTACTGAAATTATGAAAAATTTCTCTTAGAGCTTAATTATGGAAAGTTTTCATGGAATTCAAATTATGGAAAATTTTTAGTGGAACTAAACTATGAAAAGTTTCCTTTGATGCCTAATTATCAAAAATTTTCTAGTAGAACCAAATTACGGAAAGTATTTGTTTGAGCCGAATTATGGGAAGTCTTGCATTAGAGTCAACATGTGAAAAGTTTAGAAAAAATTCACTATATACGCATGAACTCTTCCCATGATATTTGTAATTGGTCATGTCAAAATGTCATAAGTATATACTGTCTCAATGCCCATTGTTTTTCATAAATCACAAGGCCACCACATGAAAGAAATTTTAGTTAGATCACTCACAAGTAGTGGTCAAACTAGAATACATCGACAAGAAACAAGTACCTTTAAAGTTACAAAAATGAAAACGCATTCATGAGTACTTCAAGTATCGCCACCAAAATTCTAAAAGCCTACACGTCGACAAGCCTCGAAGCAAGGGTATTTGCAGACATACAAAATTCAACAAGTTAAATTCATACAAAATTTAGGTTTAATCTATCATTATTTGGGTTGATTAATTAATTTTTGTCTTACAAATTAATTAGTCCATTTTGTTAAATTCAAAACCAAGGTCCATTACATATTGGAGCCCAAACCCATGATACCTGTCAAGGTGACATGGCGTCCTTATCGAATTAAATACCAGCAAGATGACGCCATATGTCCAAATGATGTGGAAGCCTCATTCAAATTCAAAAACTAGTCGAAATTCGCCAAGTGCCAAAATGACATATTTCGTCCAATTACAAGCAACCTGGCCTACTCTGTATAACTATAAATAGGGGTAACATAGCATTCTAAAGGGGGATTCAAAAAAACACTTGGAAAAGAATTGACAACATTAACTACATACTTCTTCAAAGAAGTGGTCAACGGAGTTCTTTCCTAAGATCAACCCAAAATAACAAAGTGCTTCACAACGTCTCTGGAGATAAAACACATCTCAAGGAGCTATAAATTATCCTACATTCAATAAATACACTACTAACCGCCCTTGAATCATAAAAAAATATAAGGAGAGAAGAATCAAGAGAACAATAGAATTGCACTCACAAGATTCATTAATAAAAGTTAATATTTATATTTTATTTATCTTTGATTGTAGTTAATATTTTATGCTTCAAAAATTTCTTGCAAACAGTCAACACATTACCAACATCGTTTAGTTTATTCACCATATTTCACATATAGTGTAAATACTTACGCATAGTATAATCAGAACATTTGTTATAAGTATAAAACTTAACAACAAGAGCTGTTAACTTAGTAATGGAAGTATGACCAAATTTTTCTTCTAATGTAGACCACGTTTCCTAAGCATCATGATACTTTCAAAATTTTCTCATGATATCACTATCTATGCTGCTTAGCAACATTACTCGAGCAAGAGAATTCTTTTTTTCAAACATGATATAACTCAAGATCTTTCACATGTTGGCGGGATATCACTAGTTTTAGGAAGTGTAATAGACACATTAAGTGCTTCAAGAGCCTCTTTCTCTTCCAAGACATATTGAATTTTCATACTTTATATTTCATAGTTATCACTGTTAAGCTTATCACCTTTATTAAGCTCAACGACAATAATCTTTGCAGTAGTTAACATATTGATGTAAACAAATATAAAGTATCATGAGACAACTATGTACATTATTTTTACCCTAAATTCATATACATAATAATTCTTAAAATAATCAACTATGCCAAGATTCATTTGACATCAGGTTTAAATTCAAAAGTTCACCAAGTTCCCAATCATCATCCGAATTTTAATATCTCATAAATCCAACACAATCAATCATCTAAGAACCACTTATCTTAATCACATAAATTCAATATTAAAAAAGCATAAATTCTATAAAAATATAAAATACTTAATGATGATAATTGCAAAAATAATATTAATTCATACAAGGAATGTTACATAAAACAATTATTATACAAAATAAATGCACATATCACAATAATATTTCAATGTGAACAAAAAAATAGAATAAGATCTATTCGCAAGTCTATTGACAAGTAATTCTTCTTAGGCATCCTGTGAGAATGACACACAATCTTCTGAAGCTTCAAGTCAATGTACTTATTTATGAAATCATGTAATAACAACTTATAATATCTGAACATTTTGAGACCTAACTTATGTCAAGATTTGTCAAGCAATTTCTTTTGAAAATAATTAAGCAATGTAGACCGTAAAGCTATATATTTCTTCTCCACACTTAATAGACCCACAACCCACACAACTTCTTGAATTAACTTATTAATTATCGTTATTTGCTCCATAAAAGTTGTATGATCATTATCTTGAATATTTATTTCTGGTGAGAGATTAACCTATTTGTCAATCAAACTTTTCACCTTATTCTTCTGCTGCTTTGTGGAAATTTATCTGAGTGTCCTCTTATCATCACCATGATTTTCTGTAACAAATACAAAAAAATATTAGACTTTCATAAATACATGAACACATGTATATATTAACTATTTTATTTTAAGTCTATACTGATGAATTTGTGGAAATTTACAGACAAACAATGTCGTATTCCAAAAAAAAGATTATATGCAGCCACACGCAATGTTAAAAAAAAAACTAACAAAATTTCTATTTAAGCGGACCAATATGGACTAATAATTTATGCCCTTTGAGATGATCTAACAGTAACAAGTCAAAAAATAATTATTAAGTACTACTATAGTTCTTTGTCTTTCGGCATGAGGGGAGTTTGCTTTGTAATGCTTTTGTAGCACTATACAACCCCAATATTGACTGGATAGATCAACCTTCATCTAGGCAATAAAACAACAACAACTAATTCTGCCAAATAATTTTCTAACTAGGAACCACCATGATTTAAAATTGTAAACTCCTTTTTCTTTTTTTCTCAAACCCACTTTCACATTTAGAAGGAAATCTCACATAGAAACACTATTTTCTTATTGTAATGAAAAATCTAGGGAAGAAATAAACACAGAACAAGAATTTTTCAACAAAAAATTTCTCAAGAAATTAAGGATAGGAAAACAAATAACCTATGTAGCCCTTAGCTACTAGGAAGGCTTTAAATCTTTTAATACTACCATCTGCCTTACACCAATTGGTGATTGGAAATTTTGCTTGCACAATCATTGACCAAACCATTTCTAACAAGATTTTATTTCATAATTCCATAACACCATTTTGTTGTGGATTTTTGTAGTAGTTAATTGTCTTTAAACCCCTTTTCATTACACAATCGTTTGAATTCGTTGAAAAAATTCTCTCTTCCTCGATTGGTTCATAGAGCTTTAATTTTAATATCTAATTAATTCTCAACTAAGTTCATAATCTTAATGAAGCAACTCAAAGCTTCAAAACTATAAGAAATCAAATATATAACCAAATTGAGTAAAATAATCAATAAAAATAATGAAGAAAATTGGATTAGGTCATTCATGTGGGCCGACCCAGATTCATGTCTAGAGAATTATATATATAATTAAGTATTATATATATTTAAACTAAATTATTAATTAAAAAAAAAAGATACAAGCCTATTTGATAAGTTGTGCTTCTTTGGATTTATAAAAAAGGTTCCTCTGAAGAGAAACGACAGCTTTTCCCCCTCTCTAAAAAAAATGCGGAAATAAAAGGTTTCTTCTTATATGGAGGAATAGGGCACTGATCACGTACTTTTCATCCGCCAAAGTACCCGATTGATCTCTATCAGGCATCCCTCAAGAAAATAAATTATAATGTAGAAGCAAACTTTATCACAAAACATAATGTTGAGCCTATGCATTTGGATGTTGTATATTTCTTTGAATTCCCTAAAAGAAATGTAGATCACCTTTTTGGTGATAGATCTGTAATGATCCAAGTATTTTACGTTTTTATTTGTTGTATTAGTTTATATTTTTATTAGTAGTGTTAGCCTTGTAAGAAAATAAAATGTGTAATATGTTGTTTTCTAATAATATTATTATATTTACTTTGTTTATATTTTCATCTTGAAGAATATATAAATACTCCACAAATTTTATTTGGATCAGTTATCAATCACGAGGATATTTATGTAATTGATCGTGGAACAATGCACGTCATAATTAAAGATGAGAAATACCTTCCTACTTTCTTAGAAGAAAAGAAAATGTTACTGTAAGCTCCGGTAATTCAATATTGATTGAACACTCTGAAAGAGCTACTACATTTCTACCTAAGGGGATGAAACTTGTTATAGAAGATGCATTGTTCTCTTTTAATTTTTTAAAAAACTTGTTTAGTTTAAAAGGTCAAAATGAATATCATATTGACACAAAAAAATAAAATGAATGTTAATATCTTGGAATTACCAAGAATGTCTCATGTCAGAAATGTGTCTCAGAGAAATTGCCAACTTTGTCTTCTAGCTTATATTATGCAGAAATTAGTACAGTTGAAGCACACTTTCCTAAATCAGAAGTTTACCAATATAAATATGTTTGTGTTTTGGCATGATCGAATAGGTCATCTTGAGTTGCAAATTAATAGACGAATCATGGTAAACTCAAATAGATACCCATTAAAGAAACTGAAGATTCTTGCAAGTAATGAATTTTCATGTGGTGCTTTTTATCAAGGCAAATTGATAACTAAGTTATAGCCATTGAAAGTTAGCTTCGAATTCGCACTTTTATCTAAAATGTATATATGGGGATGTATGTGAACCTATTCACCCATTCAGTGGGTCATTAGGATATTTTATGATTCTAATAGACACATTTTCAAGATAGTCTCATGTGTTCCTCTGTAACGATCAACTTTTTAATAAAATATATGAATTATATATTTCTATGTGATTTAACTATTTTACCCCTCTCCATAATTTTATTATGATATTTCTAGAGTATGGGGGTGATTGGCATGGTTTTTTAATTTATTTTGATACCATTTATATGATATTGTGATTTTTGTTGGCTTCAAGAGCCTTATTTTAGACTTATGTGGATACCTTTTGATCTGTGATGGATGGCTGAATAGACTATGCCACAGATCCAAAATATTAATTTTAGGCTAGGTAGACCTTTAGTTCGGGTCCCGGTGCACCCGACCTCATTTCAACCTGTTAGTCAGAAAGTTGAAAAATAAAAAATATGGGTGTGGGACCCACATTTAATCAAAACAACATCAGATTGAAAATCTGATATTTCTATTAGATCCAGAATGTTAATTTTAGGGTGGTAACATATTTGGTGTGATTTTACGGCTTTTAAATCTCAATTAGACCCTCAATTTAGAAAATTGTGATTTTGGATTTGGGTAGTCAACTTTATGAAAACATTATTTTTTTCAAAAATTTGATATTGCCATTGAGTTCAGAATGTCAAATTTAGTGTGGTTGCATAATCTTTTTGCATATATCAAACGCTGAATGAATCTCCGGTACCCCCATCAATGTTCGTTTAATCTTCAGAAAAATCTGCTATAATGTAGATTTTCTGCTATAAATAGCCTTATTTTTACCCCTTTTTTATCCATTTTATCCATTCTTTCATCTTTCCTCTTGAAAATCAAATTCTAAAATAATATGGGATCTTAAAAATGAAGCTTGTGGGAGCTTGGGAAGTAAGATTAACATCTATTTCTTGATTCTATTATGGATTTAAGGTAAGAATTCATCATTTTCTTACTAATTTCTTGATTAATTTTTCAAAACCTAAAAAATCTTAAGAATTAATTTTAAACCCAAATTTCACTCTTTTTCACTTGAATAATATTTTCATCTTATAATTACTAGTTTTTCATCAAGTGTAGCGTACCGGTTTTAATTTTTGAGTTAGGTTATGGCTTAACTCTTTCAGATTGGGATGGGTACTAAATCATAATACAAAATGCATGCTAAGGGTGGAAAATAATCATGACGAATGGATATCTATGTGTTGTGCCCCTGTGGGGGCCCATATGTGATGTAATTATCAAAATTGAGATATTATGTGATTTGTGTGACCGTGTGGGGTCCTATGTGATACTAATAGCCTTAAATACATGTAAATAACTGTATTGTATTTTTAAAATGCTTAATATGGTACTATTGGTGAATTTTGATTATATTCATACTTTATTGGCATATGAGACATGTGAAAATTCATGGATGAAACGAAAATACTGAGTGAATATTGGCTCACATAGTTGTGGAAATGTACCATTATGGTTGGTTATTAAAACATCATGTACTCACTGTGATTGATTATGAGCATTACATCCTCATATCACACTCATTCATGAAACATTGGTACCACCGTTGCAACACCTGAGTAATACTGGCAACACCTTTTTAAAAACCCTCCTCGAGAGATGTGTTGGGGAGAAAATATTGTAACACCTTATAAAGCCCTTTTTAAGGGATGTGTTGGAAAGGACATATAAGATATGTGGAATATATACGGATTGACGAACCCCCCATGTATCCGACGTAGGGAGACTACCTTTGTAAGTGCATATGGGGATTGTGCGATGATCCTGGAGGTTGTGTAATGACGTCGTGCATTATCATTATATACATTGAACTTACTTTATTATGTTTATATTGTGTTGTATCTCCATATTGAGTTGCCATCTATGTAATTATCTTATCTTCTTTCACTTGTATTTGATGATCTTGTATATGCATGTTCCCCTTATTCTACTTATATGTGATATAATCCTTACTTGTATTTTATCTTGGTATGATGTTACTATATATGTGATATATACGAATTGTTAGTGAAGGCGATGTCGGCTACCGTTGTGGGATATTTTCTGACTGCAGGTGACGTACCCTTAAAGTATATATTGTATGCCTTATTTACTACTTTGCTTTCTCGATCTATGATACCTATTAAGTATAAGTGGACCATACTCATGTCTACTGTGCCCTTTCGAGGTAGGTCCTAGGTTTGGATTAATGCATCCTGAGTTCACCTCTATCTTTTCTGTATTAGTTATGTATTTATTAGTATTTAGAGATAAATATTATTCCTTTGTGATTATTTTTTTGATGTATTTAACTCCTGGATTGTATTAGTAGTTCTTACACTATTGATACTTGGTTTTTGGCATAAATAGTATTTTGGATAAGTTCTTTCTACATTGTTATAATTATTTGTATGGTTTGGATTTGTTCTAGAAGTTTTACCTTGTAGGTATTTATGTCATTTACCCATTGTGTACTAATTTGGGTGATAGGCTTACTTGTCAAGGTAAGTTACGACATGGGCCATATGACCCTTATTTCTGGGTCGTGACAAATTAGTATCAGAGCCAAGTTACATTTATTGGTCTCAACAGTGTAAAAATGGAATGTCTAACAAAGTCTTACAGATTGATATATAGATGCCTGTATCTATCTTCAAGAGGCTATAGGATGTCTTTAGGAAACTTTTTTTATTTTATCCGATATCATGCAAAGTTCTTTCATATCTTGTGTTCTGAGTTGTGTTTCACTCTTTCTGTGTGGATGTTATTGCTTATATGGCCTATTAGTTGAGAGATATTGCTAGAGTTTTAAAGAGGTCACTTATGAGTTGTAGGCCTTGTGATTCTCCAGAGATGACTAGGGATCAGTTCGTCGAAGCTTTCCTAAAGAGATTTGTGCCTTTTAGTTCGAAAGATCATATTTAGGATGAGTTTGATCATTTGGAGTAGGTTTTCATGACAGTTGTTAAGTATGAGGCACACTTCTATGCCTAGTCCAGATATTCCTAGGATAGCTTTTCCATCAGGTTTGAGAATATTTAAAAGTTCGTGAAGGGTTTAGATATTTCTCTTTAGTTGGCTATATCTCAGGTGGTTGTGCTTGGGGCTTCTTTTCAGGGTATTATGGATCATGCTAAGATGACAGAGGGTATTCTTAGTACGTCTTAGGGAAGCACCAAGAAGGCATAAAATTTTGGTAAGTTCAGGAGTCAAACCTATCGAGGTAGATATTTTAGAGGTTCTCATGGATATCATGGTAGGCCAGTGCAGGCGGCTTTAAAGAGTTTAGGTGGTAGATCTTCTAGTTCATAAGTTCAGGGTGGCCGTTCAATTCCAGTTGTACCTTCTCTTATTGAGATTGGTCATACAGATTGTTATATGTGTGATGAGATTGACCATATGGCCAAGGACTATCACCATTGAGTGATTTGGACTTATCCTATTTTAGTTATAAGGGATAGAGTCGTAACCAGAAGTTCAAGGAGTAGATACAATGGAACTTGTGGGGATGTTCATGGGACCACTATGGCAGTTGGTGGTTATGGGGCTATTCAGGCTGTTGGTTGTTGTTGTCAGTCTTATGCTATACCCACCAGGCCAGAGGTGGAGGCATCTGATACTGTGACCATAGGTATCATCCCTATTTATTTTAGACCTGCATTTGTGCTATTTGATTCTGAATCGACTTTTTCCTATGTGTTTGTGTATTTTGCTTTGAGTTTTGATTCTGTTAGTGAGCCTCTTTCTATGTCTATTTGTGTATCTACCCCATTAGGTAATTCTTTAATGGTGGATTAAGTGTACTGATCTTGTGTTGTGACTTTTGCCCGGTGTGAGACTTTGGTAGTCTTGCTTGTATTAGATATAATCGATTTTGACGTTATTTTGAGTATGTATTAGTTGGCTCCTCATTATGTTGTCTTAGATTATTTTGCTAAGGCTATGACTTTAGCTTCATCGGGTGTGCCAAGGATAGCTTAGAAGGTGCACTTTATTTGGGTCCTAAGAGTATAATATCTTATGTTCAGGCTCATAAATTGGTTAAGAAGGGATCTTACTTGACTCATATTTGTGACACGAGTGTTGTTTCACCTCCTTTCTTGGATTCTATTCATGTTGTCCATGAGTTTATGGATGTGTTTCCTACAGACTTGCCTGGTATGCCTCCAGATCGAGATATTATTTACGCTATTAATGTTGAGACTAGCACCAAGCCCATTTCTATTCCTTCTTATAGGATAGCCCCAGTAGAGTTGAAGGAACTAAAGGATCAGTTGTAGGAGTTGTTGGATAAGGAATTTATCCAACCTAGTATTTCTCCTTGGGGTATGTTTGTCTTGTTTGTAAAGTAGAAGGATGGGTCTATGTGGATGTGTGTTGATTATCGGTAGTTGAATAAGGTAACAGTTCAGAATAAGTATCCCCTTCCACATATTAATGATTTGTTTGGTCAACTTCAGGGTGCTGCAATGTTTTCAAAGAATGATTTGAGGTCCGATTATCACCAGTTGAGGATTAGAGCTTCAGATATTCCAAAGACAGATTTTTGGACTTGATATAGTCATTATGAGTTCTTGGTTATGTCTTTTGGGTTGACCAATGCCCTTACCGCATTCATAAAGTTAATGAATTGGGTGTTTCGATCGTATCTTGATTCCTTTGTTATGATAATTCTAGATGATATTTTGGTTTATTGCAAGAGTGAGGCTGAGCATGTGAAGCATTTACGGATTATGCTTCGGATATTAAGGGATGAGAAGTTGTATGTAAATTTCTAAGTGCGAGTTTTAGTTGGAGTTTGTTTCATTCTTAGGCCATGTGGTGACTAAGAAAGGTATTATGGTTGATCCCTCCAAGGTTCCAGCGGTTCGTGATTGGGCTAGACCTACTTTACCCACCGAGATTCAGAGTTTTGTTGGCTTAGTAGGTTATTATCGGCATTTTGTTAAGAGTTTTTATTTTGTTGCTGATCCTTTGACTAAGTTGACTTAGAAGAAGAAGATTTCCTTTCAGCGGTCTGATGCTTGTGAGACGAGCTTCTAAAAACTCAAGAATTTGTTGACTTCAGTTCCTATATTGGCTTTGCCCAAGGAAGACATGGGATTTATCGTATTTTATGATGCTTCAAGTGTTGGATTGGGTGTGGTGTTGATGCAGGAGGTCAAGGTGATTGCTTATGTGTCTCTTCAGTTGAATCCTTATAAGAGGAATTATCGTACCCATGATTTGGTGTTCTGCGTGGTTGTGTTTGCTTTGAAGTTGTGGAGGCACTACTTGTATTGAGTCCATTGTGAGATTTTCTTAGGTCATTGTAGCCTTTAGTATTTCCTCACCTAGAGAGATCTTAATATGAGCCAACGTCATTGGCTTGAGTTACTTAGGGATTATGACTTGACTATTCTCTATCATTTGAGCAAGGATAATATGGTTGTGGATGCCTTAAGCTAGAAATTGACTAGCATGGGTAGCTTGGCGCATATTTTGGGTAGCATGGGTAGCTTGGCACATCTATGTCAGGGAACTTTTCCTGATCATAGTGGGTCTGAAGCGCAAGAAGTCTATTCTGACGCTGACCACTACTGGCACCGGAAGGGGCACCCTGCTGATGAAACTCTCTATATTATACAGTGTTCTATGACCTGGCCTACCACACCCAAAGCACACATAACTGTCGGCTCTACACACGCCTTAGTGGCTCTTGCCACACTTTCCACAAAGCGGATAGATACGAACACCACTAGCACTAATCTGGGATTTGGGGTCTGGCGCCCCATCATGACTGACATCCCCGAACTTTGGTGTGGGTGCACTAGCTGAGGGTGGAGCTGGGACTGATAACTTTTGACTATGCTGAGAACGGCTACCCCCCTGGGATCCTGCCTGAGAGAAATCATGACTACCTGCGCTGGCTTGTTTACTCACTCTCTCTCTTTCTTTCGTCTTATCTGCCTCAATCTGCTGCGCATGCATTATCAGTATAGCAAGGTCCATATCTCTATTAAGCATAGCAGTTCTACACTCTTTCAGCACCAACCCAGACATACTAGTCACAAACTTACTCATACTCACTCTAAGGTCAGCTATTAAGTCAGGGGCATACTTAGCTAACTGGTTAAACTTAAGACAATACTCTTTCACTGTCATAGAGCCTTGCCTTAGGTTCATGAACTCCTCTACCTTTGCCTCTCTCATCTCTAGTGAGAAAAACTTATCTAGAAAGGCATCCTAAAACTCCTGCCAAGTCACAGGAGTTGTATCCTCCCCTCTACCCTTCTTCCACATCACAACCCAATCATACACAATATCTTTCAGCCTATAGGACGCTAACTCTACACTCTCCCCCTCAGAAACATGCATAATATAGGTAATCTTCCCCACCTCCTCAAGGTAAAGCTATGGGTCCTCACCTTCTACTGACCCATAGAACTCTGGTGGGCTTATTCTCATGAAATCTCTAATTCTGGCGGTGGCTGAACCCCCATCTTGCTGAGGTGGGGCCACAGCCTGACGGTTACCCTGAACATTAGTCACAGCTTGGGTTACTGCCTGAAAAGTTGCCTGAAATTCGGTGTGTGACACACTCTCATTCTCAGGATCTACTGGCTGAGATGACTGGTCATTAACCCTATGGTCATTATCTCTGCGAGGAGGCATTCTCTGTACATAGAAGAAAGAGGTGGATTAGACTGAGGATCAATTTGAGATCATGCTCACTCACACGACATGAATACTGAAAGAAGGGAAACTGCTCTTAAAACATCTTATAGCCTCTTGTACATCAAGTGGTGCGCAACACACCCATGTACAAACTCTACTAGATGCGGCTTTTCAGACTCCCTAGGACACTATTGAATATTAGGCTCTGATACTAAGTATGTAACGACCCAATTTTCTGGAACCGAAATGTCACACGGTGCTCATGATCTCGAAGGACCACAAGCTAAACCTCTACTGATATATTTACCTGAACACTGTATAATATAGATAATAAATGCGGAAACTGGCCATAAGGTTCAAAAAATCTAAAAATACTCAAAATTAAAAACTGAATACTGATATATCTGTCCAAAAAGCCTCTAAAATGTCTGAATTGTGGAGTTGATGGGACATGTCCCCAACTAACTCTATCTACTAAAAATAACTAAGTCTGATACGATAATAATAAAAATAAGGATCATTCTCAACTGAAGAGGACTCACTGTTATGTCTACTACTACTAACTAGGACTGAGCTGCTAAGGGTACTCTGGATCTCGTGCCTCCGAACCTATGGTCTCAAACATAACACCATAGAACAAATGTGTCAGTACAGGAATGTACCGAGTATGAAGATAAGGTAAGGCTAAATGCAAAGGCTCATGCATGAACAATTACTTAACTGAATAATCATGAGAGTACTGAATAAGAACACATGCATGAATGCATGAACCATAACTGAAATCATCATGACTCAAAATACTGAACCTCAGATACTACTTTAATGCCATTTGAACCTACTACTAATGCCTGAGATACTGAACACTGAATCATCTAATGCTGATAATTGAGTACTGGAGTTGAGATCAATCCTCTCTAGCGAGGGATCTCGGAAACTGATGTTACTGAAGCTGGTTAACTGAATCTACTCATATCAATGACTGAAACCTGAGCTTACTACTCTCGGTTGTCTGAATCTGAGATCAAACTTCTCTAATGGATGATCCTTGAATCTACTATCAATGATAAGAAAAGATTATGTTTGAGATCAAACCTATCTAGCGGAAGATCTCTGAATCTGATAAAGAGAATACTCAACTAAATCTGAGACTGAGATCAAGCCTATCTAACAGGTGATCTCTGGATCTGATAATGATATTACTCAATTGAATCTTAGACTGAGATTAAGCCTATCTAATAGGTGATATCTGGACCTAATAATAAGATTACTCAACTGAATCTGAGACTGAGATCAAGCCTACTAGAGGGTGATCTCGAGATCTGATAATAAGAATACTCAGCTGAATCTGAGACTGAGATCAAGCCTATCTAGCGGGTGATCTCTGGATTTGATAATGAGATTAATCAACTGAATTTGAGACTAAGATCAAGCCTATCTAGCAGGTGATCTTGGGATCTGATAATGAGATTACTCAATCACTTTATGTGGAGCCATGCCTATCTAGCGGGTGGCCCATGAATCAATGGAACTATCTGAGTTCCTCACTAAGATAGATGACTGTATCTGACAGTCTTGATTTTTGAGTTCTTTTCGAAAGACTAATACTGAAACTGTAACTGTGGGAGTTCTCACTTAACTTACATGCCCTGAATCTGAACTGGTGGGGTCCAACCTATAACCCCAACTGGAAGGGTGTCAATACCGTGCCACGGGTAAAGACCTCTCTGGTTAAGCCTCTCTAATGGGTGACCCTCGCAGGAAGTCAAGCCTAAGGCAGTATCATAGTCAAGCCTATCTAGCAGGTGAAAAGCCTTTTTTAACGGGTGACTCCTGCATCCTACGCTAGTTACACATTTCTGGAGTTCAGGGATTGCTCCTAACGACTCTGTCTTTCAACAGGAAAGTCGTCATCCCTGCACTCGCTCAGTGCTAGCTACTCCCAACTGAAAGACTCTAAACCGATTCTTAACTGAACTTAAAATAAGATGAATCTGTTACTGATCATTTTTCTCGAATGATTTGACTTAGTTACGCTGAATTCACTTGGTTCCGTATCTGATGAAATACTACTGAATCTCGTTATCTGACTGCATGATACTGAGCTCGGGATAGATTACTCAAATACTACTAAGGACTGAACTGAACACTTGAATACTACTAGATTTGAGCTGAGTACAAAACTGAGGCCAGATTACTAGCGATGCTGAGATTACGGAGATTACTAAGATTTCTTAAGTTCTATATCTGTCTGAGAGTACAGATTTCTATAACTCACTGAGTTTTAAGAATCACGGCTTGACTGAGATTATCGAGAAAACTGACACTGGCTCTAGACTACAGCTAATTTGTCGGGTATAAATACCCCCAGGACTCGATAACATAAAAGTAAAGCATAACCATTCTTGAATTATCAAGACCATGGACATTCATTCACCATCACAATCACTACAGCATCTTTTCAAGCATTTAGGAATAATAAACATGTGATAATATAGGGAGATATGCTATTGGCTCATACTCTATTCAACAAGATCTTACATCAAACACTTAGCATGTATTAATGTCTTAGCATGTATCAAATAGCACAAAATTGGGGAATTTCATGCTATCATGTCACAATTCATTCACTAAGGCTTTTCAACAAACACTTGGCATACATGGGCTTGCACACAATTGGGGATTTCTAGTCAACATGCTATAATGGCTTTAATTCCTTCACATGAGCATTTTATCAAACATGCAGGGAGCATGCTTTGCTTATTCAACAATTTCTTCACTTAATTGGCATGAACACATCACTTAACAAGCAACTTGAAGAGGGTTTATTATAAACATCACATGAATATCACATACTAGGGTCAAAGCTTGAAACATCATCGACAAAACATGAATTAAAACTCAATAATAGCATGAACTCCAATTTCAATTCACATGAATCATGAAAACTCATAAACATAAAATCTTTGAAATTTAGAAAAGGGTTCTTGAACTTCTTGGATGAAAGGGACCCAAGAATCAACATCTGCATACCTTAGTTTCTTGATTCTTGAAAAGTTAACGGAGGAATCTTGATGATTAGGGTCTTGATTTAGGAACCCTAGCTGTTATTCTTGAACAACTCTGAGAGAAAACTAGTATTTTTGAGTCAAATGAGGTCAAATCCTGTGTTAAGGAGTATATATAGGGGTTGGGAAAAGATCCTTTTCGCCCTTGGAATTAAACTAAAATATCCTGATTTTACATGCTGGCATGATGCGCCATAATCGCGCCAGCTTACTGCAAACTGGACAATTGGGAAACTAGTTGGTGGCACGACGTGGTGGAAATCGTGTTGCCACCTTAGTTGCAAACTGGAAAGGCACCGCGACGCGGTGGAATCGCGTTGGTGCATTGGAAATTGACAACTCTGAAATTAAGCCTTGGCGCGACATGCCATAATCGTGGAGACTCACTGGATTTTGACTATTGCCATTTTGGCTGGCTCCGCGACGCGCTAAAGTACCAGGTGGTACACTGTCTTACTAAAATGGCTCTAACTCTTCGGCCGAGTGTCGGATTTGGGTGAATTTAGTATCGACAAAAATCTTATTCAATTCTCTGCATGACAAAAAGTCGATATTAGGGAAATTCTACACGGTTTAAAATAATTCTCACTTGGGAAGACACTTCTCCATTTTTTTGGGCTGGATTTACACTCCACTGAACACACTCTAAGGCTCAGACTATGAGAGAATTTTGCAGGGTCTTACAATACCTAGACCATTACTCTACTTCAAAAAATAGTTCTAATGAGGAGTGAGTATCCTAAAAATTGGAAATGACAAAAAAGAATATAGCTGGAGACAGGTAGCAAGATGCAACTATATTACATCGTTGTTTAAAATTGGGTTTAAGCCATCGATAGCCCGTTAAACTTGTTTCAAAATTTCATTCAAAGCCCTCAACTCATACTTGTACCTATTGAACACTTTAATTATTCAAAAATTATTCCTATTAAACACCAAATGATAATATGGCTAAAAAAAGTGTGTTTCACGCTCTAAAAGCGCGTGAACCAAATCTAAAAGTATTTTTTTCTTTTTTCTTTTTCAAATTTTACACTTGATTTAATTGTTAAAAAGTGATTAATATTTTTTTTCAAAAAAGGATGAAAGGAACTCCACACACCCCCATTTATTCATCTTCTTCACTCCCACGTTTTTTTAATTCTCGGAGCTACTTCCACTTTGTTTTATTTTTTGCTATTTTATTTTGTTTTAGTCTTAACAAATAAAAAATATTTTTGAATCAACTCCTTGAATCTGTAAAGAAAAGGAAAATGTTTTCCTCGTGTCCTTAAATTCTGATCTTTTTCCATCTAAAATAACAAAATGAAAAGCTACATCATAAGTCACTGCAATGTGTATATCAAGTTACAACTTTTCTCTTCTCATACCAAATCACTCGGTGTTTATCAAAGCTTTAGATAACACATTTGATCACCTAGAGAAGTAAAAAGTTCTAACCGCTCTTCATATAATTTTTTATTATCTTCAATAAAATGATTTCCAAATCAGATATGAAAAACAAGGGTAGAAGATTGTATCTGAAATTAATTTGAAAAAAATGAGTTTTATGGTTGGAGAAAAGGAATAAGGATGGCCAGAAAATGGAGAAGAAGATGAAAAAGGGGGAGGAGTTTTTGATTTTTGTTTTTTAAAAAAAATTATAATTATTTTTAATAATTATTTGAACCCTCATTGCCACATGCCATCTTTTAATTAGCCATTTTTGCCATGTCATCGCAAGCATGCTACACACACTTCACTCTGCGTAGAGTGACTAAACATAGATAACCTTCCACTGGCAGGCGATCATTTTTTACACAGAATTTTTTGTTACCCATGTCAGCATTCTCACTTCTGATATCTCTAGTTCTTGTCATCAAAAACCTTCTCCGATTGACAGAATGTTCCGCTACTGACACTTGAAAAAACAGCTTTCATGTTCTCGTCTCTTCGGTGAATCACTTGAGACCTGATACATTTTTGATGCCATGGGGATAGACCAGTGAGCTATTATGCGGAGAACGAGGACAACTAACTACTGCTAAAAGTCAAACTAATAGTACACATTGTATGATTGAAAACTGTTGCTGCATACTAACCGATGTTTGCAGGTCTGACTGGTGCCTTCTCTCCAATAGCTATTTCATCAATGTTAAGTCTGAATACACCTGTAGCTGACTACTTATTGAAAGACTAAACGAAAAATAAAAATTCGTACTACAACAATTGTAAATAAATATTTCCTCCGTACTCTAACTTTGATCGACTTGTCCGTACGTCTTTTTTGAGAGAAGAGGTGGAGGGGCTAAGTTACTCTCAAAAGTCATCTTTTGTATCACATCAAGAGAAATACTATTGAGAACGAATTAAATTAGATGGTTCTATTTCTCAATGTTTCTAACTTGCTCCTACAAAATCACGGTCGAAAAGATTGCAAAAATCAATCATTCACAACCACTTATGAAAGATTCCTCGAAAAATTAAGGACTAGTAATCCCTTTTAGAAATTGAATGGATTCGGTCAAGTTTTGTTTTTGATTTTTTAAATTTTTTTATAATTTTTAAATAATTATTTGAACTCTCAATGTCATATAATCATCTTTTAATTAGCCATTTTGGTCATATCATTGCAAGTGTGCTATACATACTTCATAGTTTTAACTAAATATCTGATAGTGCCTAATAGGAACAATTTTCTAATAGTGTAGGTGTTCAATAGGTACTAGTCCTGGTTTACATGAAATTTTGAGACAAATTTAATGGTTTGTTGATAACTCAAGCCTTCAAACTGCCTTTACATTTGTGCTGAAACTTGAAAATTCCTCGTTTCAATTTTAAGAGCACCATATGAAGCAATCACAAACAAATATACATTAAGGGAAAAAAAGATGAGGTCACTTTCTCGGGAAATTCCAGATTGATTTCCTTAAGACCTATATTGAATTCTGATAATTACATGACACAATTCAACTATCAAGCAAACAGGAAAAGAAACCAGTTTACTTGAATCATTTAGATACATTTAATTGACATCATTCTATGCTTTCCTTGACATGTCTATTGAATAATAATAAGCCAATGCACACAACACCTCAAAAAGCAATTTATACAACAAATTTAACATGTATACAACAATGGCTCATGTAGCTAGCGTAATACACAGGTAGATGCATTAAGAAGAACATAACCAATTTAGACCCACAAAGTGAGATCTGGGGAGCATAGAGCGTACTTAAGACCTTATCTCTACCTCAAAGGTGAGGTAGGGAGGTTATTTCCTATAGACATCCGGCTCATGCAAAAACAATTAAGAAAAAAGAGAAAATACATAAATATCCTCCCTGAACTTGTTCGAGTTTTTCAAAAAGACACCTAAACTATACTTCTGACCTATTAACCCACGAATCTTACTAAAACCATTATCAATACATCATTTTAATTTAAATTTTGCCTCTGCGTGTCAACACGCACACCAGGCGCGTGAATGGTTAAAATTTGACTTAAATTGCCAACTAAAACCTGCCACGTGTAAATTATTTGTCAAAAAAATTTAAAAATCCCTTCTCCATTGATATCTTCCTCATCTTTCTCCAATAAAAAAATCTCTATTGATTCAGATTCAAGAAACCAATTCGACAGTAAAACATGGTCTTCCATTCCTGCAACAACATACACACTGAGGTGGGGATGAACAACCATTAGAAGAGGGGGAAACAATGTGAGATAGACACACTTGAACTTATCTGAGGTAAAATTTAAATGGATACATAGGGTAAAGCCGGAAAGTGATTCGACAAAACCTCTCAAATAAGCAGCTTATAGCCTTGAAGTTCACTTACAATTGCTATCATTGTTAATTAACAAGAGAAACTAAAACAATTGAAGAAATCTTGCTTTTTTTCAATTTCTTGATTTCCCCCATTTCTTCCAATTATTTTTAGATGATGAAGTGATGGAAAAGAAAAAGGGAAGCTAAAGGAGATTCCTGTGATGGAGAAGACTGATCAGCCACCATTGTATAGACTTTGTTATTTGATCAGCCACCATTGTAATGAAACAGAAGAAGTAAGACAGGTGAACAAGAAGAACGGGAGAGTGCCAAACACGCGCTTTTTAAAATTGAGGAATGCTGAAAATTTTGGTCAAAATGGTATATTTATGACAGTTTTAGTAAGATTCGTGGGATAATAGGTCGAAAGTATAGTTTATGTGTCTTTTTTGAAAAAGTCGGCCAACATCAGAGGGATATTTATGTATTTATTCTAAGAAAAAAGACTTAATCAAAGTACAAAAGACAATAGATAATAACCAAAAGCATCATAAAAGGACAACAAAAAAATAATATTATAATCGAAGTACACAAGACACCTAATAGTAATAGAATCAAAGAACAAAAAACTACAATTGCATTACTACGACAATTAATAAGGGCAACAATACAATGCACTACGGCCTATTAGCATGGACACACTCCTGCCTACTATAAACTTGCATCCTAATTCGTGCCCTCCACAACTTAAAAATAGGTAGTTTAACAATCCTAATTTGCAACAACCATACACAGATATACTGGTAAAGAAACTAGTGGCAATTATCAAGAACCAAAAAATGAACCCACCCCTCTACCTATCTCTACTTAATAACAATTACAATAAACAAAAATTACTATAATTTAAAAGTAAACATGAAAGCAATTAAATTGCATTCATTCAATATATTAATAAGAATGGACCTAGACCATCGCTCTACTTCAAAAATTCTAACATAGGGTGAGGATCCTAAGACTTGGAAATGACAAAAATATAATGTACCAGGAGACAGGTAGCAGGATGCAATTGAATTACGCCATGTTGTTTAATATTGGCTATTCATTTATGCTTAGGAAACTTGAACATCCCTCAATTCAGTTTTAAGAGAGAGTTCACCATATGAAGCAACCACATACATAAAAACATTAAGAACAAAAAAACTGAGGTCACTTCTCAAGAAAATCCAAATGGAATTCTGATAATTACACATCGCAATCCAATTATCAAGTAAACTAGATAGGAATCCAGTCTACTTAAATCACTAAAAGACTTCAGAGACATCTTTCCATGCTTTCCTTGACACATCCATTGAATAATAATAGGCAAATACATTCAATGCCTCAGAAAGCAATATATAGTATGAATCTAACTTATATACATTAACGACTTATGTGTTATCACTACTAGATTAAATAACCTACAACAGGAAACTGTATATAACAATCTTAATTTGTATCCACCATACACCCATATACTGGAAAAAAAAACCAGCACTGATTATCAAAAACTTCCATCAAATACTAATAGACCAATGAATTAAGGAGTTGAACTTATACACTGAGACAAGCAATGTGCTTTCACTATTAGGTTAAAATGAGCTAAACAAGTAACTGCTTAATTTGTTAAAATACACTGTTATATTGGTAAGAAACTAAAATGTTTATCCAATATTATACTAATAGTTTGGGGATTTGTCTATAGTAATCCTAATTTGTTGAACAACAGAGATATATATTTACATACCCAGCCCACCCTAGAAAAATGGATACAAGTAGGGATATTCATTTCCATCAAACAATTGTAGGGGTGGCAAACAGGCGGATTAGATTCGATTTGGACGGGTTAAATATGGATCGAGCAAAAATAGTTTGGATTGCAATCCGCCCATATAAATATGGGTAAATACGGATTTGGTCAAATATGGATTGGGTAAAAAAGGTCCAACCCACTTTAACTCCTAAAGTAAAAAACATAAAAGTTCTATATCATATCAACTTGACTTTTTTTCATTTGTTTTTTTTTTAAATTTCTCTCTCTCTCTCTCTTCTATATGTAGCCTCTAGTTTTATTTTTTTATTTTTTCATTTTTTTTCATTTTTTTTCTCTCTCTTCTATCTCTACCCATTGCTTCTTTTTCTTGTTTCTTTTTTTTCTTTTCCTTTTTAGTCTCTTTTTTTTCTATTTTTTATTTTATTTTGTTTTTATTTCTTTCTCATTTTTTCTTTTTTCGTTGTATTTTATGTTTTATATTTTTTTTGTTGTTGAAGTTCATGGTTAAGTCGAGTATAAATTATGGATGATGACTGAAATATCATAATCACTCAGTATATTTGTATTTACCATCATTTTTTTTTCCTTTTCTCCCTTTTCATTATTTTTTATTTTTGATTTTTTTGTATTTTTTCTTCAATTTTTTCTTTACGCTTTTTTCTCTCTTCTATCTCTAACTTTTACCTCTCTTTTTTTTTATTTTTTTCTATTTTTGATTTTCTTTTTTTGTTAAATGAAAATACCCTAAGTGCATATTGATTTATATTCGTCCACATTTATAATTTATGTAAGTACACTCAAGTGGACTCCACCTAATGGACAGATACAAAGATAGTATCCTGAAAGATCCTGGGATTACATTCATCAAACCAAATAACTTTAGCAGTCGCAAATTGATATACAAAGACTAATGACACATTTGCATTGAATGATACATTGTATATTTATATATTTTAGTCTCGAGGAAATATAATTAATTCATACACTTATTTGTATATAAATACAAATAATAAATTATACATATTGATAATTAAGCTATTCAAATACAAATAATAAAATTATTTGAAATATATAGTACGATACAAATAAATGGATATCCATATTTTTACAAGAAACGAATGAAAAATAAAAAAAAAGAAAAAAAGTAAATTAAAAGAAAAAAAGATAGAAAAAACAAAAAAAAAACTAAAAGAAAACTGAAATTTTAAGCACAGGTGGGTGATCTCTGTGTTTAAATGGATACCCATATTTTTCCCATTTTGTTCATATATACATGAGCCTTTAAAATGAATTGAAGTTCATATTTACTCATTTGAAATATGAGTGATCCAATTCAATAAATATAAATTAAATGGACTTTTTTCACAAATATGAACTTGTTATAAAATAAGAAAGAACAATAAGAAGAGTAGAGAGAATAGAGAGAGTGATTTTTATTTCTTCTCTTGAGGGATGAGAGATCATAAGATTGTAAGTACAATGAACAAAATTACTCTATTTATTGGGGAAATTTACTCCTAGTCTGAATAAAAGACGGATGCTTCAAATCCTAATAGATATCAAAGTAGATCTTGATAGACATTCACTATAATGTAAATAAATTTATAACACTCCCCCTTGAATGTCTAATTGGTAGATAATGTGCCTCGTTAAAACCTTACTAGAAAAAACCCAGTAGAAAAAAATCTAGTGAAGGAAAAAGAGTACATATCTCTAATAATACGCATTTTGGCTATCTCATTAAAAACCTTACAAGGGAAACCCAGTAGGACAAAACCTCGTAAGGAAAAAAGAGTACAGCGCGTATTAACTCCCCTTAATGAGAACATCCTTGACCTTTGCAACCCGATCTTGTGCACCATCTTTTTAAAAGTTGTAATTGGAGAAGACTTGATGAATAAATCAGTCACATTGTCAGTTGAACGAATCTGTTGCACATTAATATCATCATTCTTTTGTAGCTCATGTATGTAGAAAAGCTTTGGCAAAATATGCTTCGTTCTCCATTTATGAATCCTCTCTTAAGATGTGCTATGTATGCTGAATTATCCCTGTATAAAATTGTGGGTATATTGTCATATTTCACACCACATTTTTCTCGAATGAGATGTATCATAGACCTCAACCATACACATTCTCGACTTGCTTCATGAATAACTATTATCTCAGCATGATTCAATGAAGTGGCTACGATAGATTGCTTTGTATATCTCTAAGATATGACAGTATCTCCACATGTGAATACATTGTATGTTTGAGATCGAGATTTATGCGGGTTAGATGAGTACCCAACATCAGTATGACCAATAAGATCGGGACTGCAATTTTTAGAATAAAATAAACTCATGTATCTTATCCCATTTGGATGTCTCCTAGTAGGAGTAGAAATATACCTTGATAACAAATTGAGCGAAAGGCTATATTGGGTCTTGTAATTTTTTACAAGATACATGAGTGCACCAATTGTACTAAGATATATTACTTCATAACCAATCCAAATTGGTATATTTCTCATTTCAGCAAATAATCTTATTGCTTTTGAAAACTCTCCAAGAGTTTCAATAATTTTCAAGTTATAAGCTTAGACAATATAACGATTATCAATAAGTTTTACAGAAACTTTCATATTTTGAATCCTTAAAGAAGTTTTCATACAAATTTTGACAAAGTGACAATATTCAACATTTTATGTGTGACATCTTCAAGTGTCTGGACTGTAAATCAAATAAGTTTTCATGTACTAAGATGCATCCTTTTATGTCACTTGATAAATATTTCTACGTCAGCATGCTTAAATTAACGTAGAATTAAGATCCTCGTAATCTTTCATAATATTGCATTAATATTGTGTCAAAGATATTGATGATATATCATTTAGTATCGGTTCACAATACGACATAACATTTTGAGATCTCATCACTTTATTATTTTCAGGTATCTGAACCTCTCATAAGATTTCATGAAGTGTTATGTCATAGGCTCTTCAAGCGCATATTACCTTCTTATTATGATTATTTGCTCCTTATTTTATACAATTACTATTTCATTTGGAACCGATTAGTCTACCATGCTTCATGCATGCATAGACTTTGTCCTTTAGAGACATAAAATAGGAGCACTTGCATCTTAAATATGAGATGCATTCGGCATTTGACTTGAATTATCTTTTGAATGAGGATCTGATGATAATTCCTAACATACTTCATAGTTGCTTACAATCTCGCCCTTATGTTAGCAAAGCTAACATACATCCTCCATCTTCTTTGATGGATCCATCTTTGTGCATCATGATACATTCATTAATCGTATACTGCACATCAAAACTATTAGATGGAATAGTTGGTTCATGACCTTAAACCAATTGAGGGAAAGAAATAATCATAATTTACTGGTCTAATGCATACAAGTGTTATTGTATGCAATATATCATATTTCAGATCAATACATGAAGTTTTATTCTCATTAGCGATGGTTTAGCTATTTATTGAAGGCATTCAATGTCAAACCATCATCATCAAGATAACTTTCTTGATTGCATAATCTGAAAACTATGTTCTTAACTCAATTTTGTTGAGTAAGCAACTTTATGAATGTCAAACTATAGGTTGACAATAAATGTACATGTGATCATCTTATTGATGCATTATTTTAATATATCACATGATAGATGAACAAACCCTTATTCACCTTTTATAATTTTCAAATTTGAAGGGATGCAATCCCAATATTAGTTGGTCCAACCAACTTATCATGAGAACAAACGACATAAATAATTCTTGAAGAATCTTCTAGTTCTTCAATACATGCATATCTTCGAGATGCCACAATCGTTCATATCAATTTATGAACTTTTATTCTAGTAAACTCCAAGTTTATCATGACATGTACTTTTTCTTTAGTAAATTTCAGATTTACTACTTCAGAAGTAGATTTCAAAATTATTCAACCTCTTTCGGATGTGAGTTGTGATACAATCACAATCAAATGCACGTTTGCATTAATAAGTTTCTCATTCCCTAGGAATGGAATATAATCATGCCTTAAGCGTATCAAATTATGATAGCTTAGAACCTCTTTCAAAATATTGCTACTTAAGGAGCAACTCGAGGTATACATATGATCTAAAGAATTTTTCTCTAACATATCTTATGATCATAATATGCGTGCAAAAATATCATCATTTTCTATGATCATTATCATATTGTCCGTCCACGCATATATTCGAGCATCAGAACTTTATCCCGATGTTTTACCCTTTTAATGTAATAATACATGAATCCACCATCTTACCATCTAGCCTTTTAAAATAATAACACCTTATTGGTTACTACGATCACCATATTTACTCAAACGAGCCACTAAAAAATTCAAACATGTAACTTATCATAGTGACCGAAAACATAATTTAGCAATTCATCGATTTAAAAGTAAGCAAATTCTGATGCCATGGAACTTTAGTTTTGAATGAATTACCTTTAGATGATATATATATCATTTTTAAATCTTCATAAAGCAACACTACTGAATACTTTTCTTTTCAATATAAAAAAAATTTATCAACCATAAGAGTTAGAAAACATACAATAAATAACCATATTGACCAATTACAAGCTAGTTACCTCATGCTACGAAGACTATCTTAATTGATTAGGTAAAAGTCCTTATAAAACAATTACCTATCATATGTTAGTAGCTTTCACGCGATTCTTAATATAAGACAGCAAATAACCTTTGTTATGGGAGAAATAATTACTTTTCATTGTATGTGTCTTTTATATGTGACTGATGAAGTTTCAAAACGGTCCTTTTCTGTAGAGCAATTTTGCTCAACGCAAACAAATATCAAAACTTAAATTATAAATTTCGAGAATCGTACTTACCTTAATTCGGCATAGGGTAGAGTCTATAAAACAAGAAAAAGAGTAGAGAAAGTAATTTTTATTTCTTTTCTTGAAAAATAAAAGATTAATCTGAGTAAAAAATGAATGGTTCAAATCCTAAAAGATATCAAGAAGATCTTGATATCACTATAATGTAAATTCATTTATAAAAGAACTGAAATTGCCCGTTCTAAACAATTGCAATATTAAGAATATGTCTGTAATGCGAATAGTAATAAAAGATAAAACTAGATCTTTCATTTCAAGTCCAATTGAACAAAACAAACACAGACAAAAATCCTTAATATCCTGAATAGAAAATTACCAATAAAAACAGCAAACCACTCAAAATCTAAGCTTAGTAAAAAACCAACGATTTTTCCCAGTCTTAAACCTCTCTTCAAACTTCGCTTTCGCTTCCTTAGCAGCAGTAACCTTCTTATCACGTGTCTGAAGACAATCAACAGTAACAGTTTCCTTCAAATCAACATCCAATGTGTAACGTGTAGGCATTATATGTGTGTAATTAACAAGCTTGATAAAAGTCTTGACCCGTGATTTCTTCGCTTGCTTTTTAGCAGAGTCTTTACGAATCACTTTCTTTGGGTACTTTGCTACGCCGGCGACCAAACAATGTCCGTATGGCCTGTCACGTGTACCATCGTCGAATGCTCGAACGATTACTGCTTTCCTACCTGCGTGGCGCCCTTGGAGAAGCACTACGGCTTTGTTTGGCTTTAGGAATTTCACCATATCTGCAGTTCTTTCGTTTTTTTGCTGCTGCGATTGGCGATGGATGAAACCCTAGCTAGGCTTTTCTTTGTTTATATTGGCCAGTAAATAAGACAGTAATTGTTAAGGGCTTTTGGGCCTTGGGCTCTTTACTCGATCTTATGATAAGAGACGAGAACAAATTATTTCCTATACATCTATTAAATTGTTTACTCCAAGTTGTATCAATATATTATTTTGAAATTTTTTTTAAAATAATAATTATAGAGTTTTAATTATAACTTTTATAGTAACAATTAAAATAGTAAATTGTATTTTGTATTTAAATAAACTGTTATTATACAAACACATACTCTTTCCGTTGAATAAAAAATGACCCAATTTGACTTGGTACGTAACTTAAGAAAGTAAAGAAGACTGTTAAAATAAAGACATGTCAAATGTACCAAAATATCCTTCAATCTTGTGATTTTAAATATGTCATGTGGAAAGTTAAAATTAAAAAGTTGCTAAAAAGAAAAAAGAGTCATTCTTTTTTAAACGAACCAAAAAGAAAAGTAGGTCATTCTTTTTTAAATGGAGGAAGTATGCAACAAGATTTATTTTCCTTATTTTACTCAAATTAGTTGAGTTAAATAAGAAATAATTATCTCATCTAATTAAATTACACTTATTTAAATTAGTAGATTTCTTTTCCAAATCAAACTCAAATATGAAGATTATTATTTTCATGATCTTAAAAATTTTAAAATGTCATTCTCTTATATCTCTAACTATTTTTTCTTGTTAGTTTTTTCATTTTTTTAATCTTGTTTTTATTTTAATTTTTTATTTTATTTTCTTCTTTCTTCTTTATTTTCTTTCTTCTACTTCTTTTATTTTTTCACTTCTTCTTCTTCTTCTTCTTCCTCCTCCTCCTTCTTCTTCTTCTTCTTCGCTTTTATTTTTACACTTCTATTTCTAGTTTTTAATTCTAGTTTCTATTTCTCTTTCTTTTCTTTTTTTCCTTTTTCACTTTTTTTTTTTGAATTTTTATTTTTTATTTTTATTATTTTTTTTATTTTTTTCATTCTTCTATCTCTATATTTATTTTTAAAAGATAAATATCTATATAATATATACATATTTAAAAATATATAAAATAAATAGACATACAGATCTGCATATGTATTTACGGTAAAAAAATATACATATATCTGCATATGTATTTACAAAAATATATATATAACTCACATGTATATATAAATATATAGGACACAAAATCTCTATAACAAAAATGACAATTATATACATATACATATATATATATATATATATATATATATATATATATATATATGTAAAAAAATACATGATACATATCTTAAACAGTAAAAGAAAACAAATAAGTACATATGTTACCCTCTAAAATGACATAGTATGTACAGTTCAAAGACAAATCCAACATCGTATAAAATACATATATCTCTGCATATGGATTTACAGAATACATACCTGATCCATATGTATATTATTATTTTATATGAGTCACCTTTGTATTTAACAAATACATATGAAGATATATAGTATAGTTATGTTTGTTACTGTTTAATATGAATATGATATGTATTTCGTAAATACATATGTATATTTTGTACTGTAAATACATATTTAGATCTATATGACTATGTATTCTGTATTTTTTTTAAATATGTGTATGTGATATATATATTTGTTTTTTCAAAATAAAAGTTAGATATAGAAGAGTAAAAAACAGAAAAAAAAAAAAAAAAAAATCAAAAAAAAAATGAAAAAAAGAAAGTGAAAAAGGAAAAAAGGGGAAGAAAGAGAAATAGAAGTGTAAAAATAAAATAAAAATAGAAAAAATAAGAAGAAAATGAAAATAGAAAATGAAAAAAAAGCAAAAAAGGAAAGAAAAAAAAGAGAAATAGAAAAGAAAAAAAAGTGGAAAGAAAAAAATAAAAAAGAAAAAGAAAAAGAAAAAGAAATCAAAGATGAAAAAAAACTAACAAGAAAAAAAGGTAGAGATATAAGAGAGTGAAAGACAGTAATGATGTTTTATTTTGAAATCTTGAAAATCATAGAGATAATTATCTTCAAATATGAAAAAGAAAAAAAATTAAACTAAAAAAATAAGAAAAATAGAAGAGAGAAAATAAAGTGAAAATAAAAGAATAAAAATAAAATAAAATAAAAAGATTTAAAAAATAAGATGAAAAAAGGATAAAAGACTATATTTGGGGGAGGTGAAATAGTGGAGTGAAAATAGAAAAATGTAAAGTAGTGACAATAAAACATGCACTTACCTAGTTAATAAGTAAAATAATGTTAATCTTGGTATAAACTGTAATTTTACAAAAGTGTTGCTATTTATAGTCTTAAATATGTTACTTTCTGTAATTTTTCCATATTTAAGTAATTATCTTATTAAGATTTTAATTGTAAATTCTAACAACATTTAAAAATATTAATTTATTTATATTTTTTTTAGAAAGAATAGGTAAAACATTTTTTAGGTATAATTAACACCATTTTTTTTAGGATTTAGTATTCAATTTTTCTGAATAATTGTGTTAATAATTATTATATGAGTAAAATTTGGTCAATATTTTATCTTCAGTTATTAAACTTCATATCTTTTTTTAAAAAAAGTTTCACATTTATCTAAAACAACTTTATTGAAATAATATTTTCTTATCAATATCACACGTTTCTTCTTAATTATGTCTTTGTTTGTTCATCTTCATAACAAATATCTTGTTTTGAAGTATTCTTTGTGTATAAAATTTGATATCACTCAAACGATTCTAACTTTGGGGGTTGAATTTCATTTCATTTAGCAATTTTTTTTTTTGGCTTGAATTTCATTATATGTTTTTATTATGTTTCTTACTTACACACAATCTTTTTTTTTTTTAATCATCTTAATAATCATTCACTTGTTTTAGATTTTTTTTTTTTGTATCATTTTTATTTCTTCATTTTTTTAATCAATTTTTTCTCTTGGAGATTGAACTTCATTTCATTTAGGGGTTACTTCATCATGAATAATAATTTAAGACTCATGCGACAAACAAATTTTCCTTAACCGACACCTGTTACAGACTCTTTTTTAAAGCCATCATTATCAACAAATGATTATTCATTATACAAATGCTTTTAACCAAATCTGCACACAATAATATTTACTTTGAAGAACAAAATGATATTAATTACCAGTCAAAAACTAAAACTAGAAGAAAAGAGATGGACAAGTTACCAACAAAAATGATCAATTGAAGAGAGAAATTTGTGTGATGTGGAGTGTAAATGACTTACATTAATTATCGTGTTTGTAGTTATTAGGAGAGTAAAATTTGATAAATTAATTAATTTTTTTTTTGTGTTATTATGTAAAATTCTATTTATATTTATCTTTTCATCTTATCTTAATTATCGTGTTTGTAATTAGCAAAAATTATTCTATATGTACTTTTATTATCGTATTTATCCTCACCTCTTTATACTCCATCTCTCATTTTCTATAAGAATATATATTCAAGTGAATATCAATCAGATTTTGTGAGTGGAGAGATTTTTATTAGTGAATTTTTTTTATCAGAATTTGTATTGAAAAAATAACGAAACGAGTGTACAGATACATATATACATAAATTACATGTGGTTTTAAGTTTTTTGAGTTATTTGATATGACAAATAAGTTGCTTTTTTAGTTATTGTTGAAAATGGTGTATCAATGTCTAGGCAATGTATTGTTATATTAAGAAATTATTTGCAATATGTAGTTTTCTCAATACAGACCCAATATTTAAAAAAAAAATATTTTACTCAATACTTAAAATAGCAAATTACATACTGAATTTATACACTGCTACAATTTTACACCAATTTATATATTTTCTTCATACAATACAAAACAACAAATCACATCATACGGAATACAATTTATATACATTTTTCATATACTTTTTTTTATATGATATTAAACATGTAATCACATCACGTGGGACAATAATTTATATACCTCTTTCATACTCCTATATTCTTTTCATATAATACAAAAAGACTAATCACTTCGTATGAGACATCAATTTATATACCTTTTTATATACTTTTGTCACGTAATACGAAACAACTAATAAAATCATATGAAACATCAATTTATATACCTTTTACATACAATACTAAGTTATATACCTCTTTCATACAACACAATATAATTAATGTGTATATAGAAAAACAAAAACAACTAATCACATCATGTTTAATGTCAAGATTGATAGATTTTCTATTTGAATGATTATTGTTTTGAGCACCAAAGTAATTATTTGGATGTAGATCTTCTATCTCTCGAGTTTCTGTAGTTGAATGTAAACTACTTTCATCAATAATGAATTCGACACCAGACTATTACATCCATAGTCATATCCCTCAACACCCAATGATCTAAGTTCTCTGTGGAAAATCACCATTGTTGCAATTAGCTTTGAAGAAGTGGGTCTAAAACCTCTTCAAACAACCAAATAACCTACATATGAATAAATAAATAAATAAAAGAAGAAGAAGAAGAAGAAGAAGAAGAAGAAGAAGAAGAAGAAGAAGAGGACAACTAGAACGAAACAATTTAAAAGAAAATTGCAATGAAGAAGAAAAATGCTATATTTGATAATGAAGAATTGAAAAAAAAAACGTATGATTGATAGTAAAGAAGGAGAAAATGGTACGGTTAAAGAAAAAAAAATCTATTTCAGAGAGAAAAAAAGGGGATGATTGATATCTTGATAATAATTGCCACCTTTTTTTATGGGTATAAAATCTTTTTTCCTTATATGTCATTTGTATTTTATTTTTTATTAAAATAAAAATATTTTTTTTCTTTTTTTCTTTTAAAAATTTGCTATAAGTTGCAATCTTAAAAGTTTTCTTATATCTTGCTTTAAACCATCTAAGGATGTTTATTTACATGACAAAACTTTGCATATATACATCTTAAAATACTTATAACTAACTTCGTAATCTAACTTTTAGTTTTACATTTTATAGACAACAGTTAGTGGTTATATGTATTTAGGAAGGAATTATACAAAAAAAAGTATTTAACAGAAACCAAAAATTTAAAAAGAAATGAGTTGAAATCAAGACACATAATTTTTTCCAACTTTTCCTCATAATTTTTTTCCATAACAGAGCATTAAAACCCATTTATCCGAATATGTATCAGACAAATTGAGAAAAATTAGATCTTTGAACAATTGAGAAAAGAAGGAGAAGGTATTCAACAACAATTGATAGCAGATAAATTCTCGACGATTCAATTCTATTAAAAATGATCTATTTTCACTTGATATTCCGTACAATAGATGTAAACCAAATTGTATATAAAGTTCATATAACATTAGTTTGTGTATGCTTTCTCATATTTGAATATATGAATCGATTTTGATGAGCAAATATGGATATGAATTCCTTGGTATTCATGGGATTCATATGTTTGGAAACTGTATATACACTAAAAAAAATTATTTTTTGCAAATTGATATATGTTTGAAACCTTCTTTAAATTAAATTAGTTATGAATTGGTATTTATTAATTATGTATGATCTGTAACAGGTGACAGAGTATATGCAAATGGTGAAATTACAATTGTTTTAAACTTTTCGGTGTATGGAATAATAAGAATGAATATGAAGATTGCTTGTTGGACCAATTTCCATGAAAGAAATCAAAAAATATGATTAATTGCTTGAATTGATTATTAACCAACTTTGTATAGACTTGAGTTCAAAAGAATTAAAACTGAGTATAAAGTTGATTTTAGCAGTAAAAAAAATAGAAATACACAACGACATGAAAGTGGTGGTCAAGTAATAGTAGGAAAAGAAGAAAAGGGCTTTGGAAACTATTGTTTATATGTTGGTGAATTTGATAAAGCCGTTGAAAATGGTAAAACTCAAATTCTAAAGGCGATAGTTTCAGAGTTAGACTGAGGTTGGATGTTGCTAATGCACAAACCATAATTGATACAAATTTTATTGACTGTTGGAGGTCGTGGATATTAATGGGAAAGTTCAGATAATTATATATGACCCAAATTATAACGAAGAGTTGGTTGGAAAGGTGTATAAGAATAGATTTACTTTATAGTCGGTGATGACAGAGTATGCAATCAAAAATTGGGTAAGTATATTTATATATATAGCTAAGAATATGTAGAATAAAACACTTGCAAAATGTATATATACTCATCTATGTTTGTGAAATGCGAAGTAATGTATATTTTGAGATGTGAAAATATATGTAGTTGATGATGCTAAGTATGTATATTATTGTGCTGCTACAAATTATTTTTTCTGACTTAAAGCCAGGCATGAAACCCATTTTATTAACGAAAAATTAATCCATATGTACAAGAAAATGGCCAGGTCCAAAAGTGACCCAGCTCAAAATTAAAATAACAAAATAAATTTGACAGCTATTCATTTGAACAACCTAAATTAGGAAGCTTCTAGGCATATCCTTCGCATCTCCATGGCTTCTATCCGATTCTCTTTATCTCTCTTCTATGATCAACTTTACCAGTGAAGAAACCTTATATGAATATGTATAGCTATTATAAAATTATCTATGAGCTTATTGAGTTATTTTAGCTTCTGCAAATGACACTGCTTCTCTTATAAAGTTTCCACATTATCTACTTCATTGAAATCACAGTCATACTATCTAAGCTCTATAAAATTAACTGAGTAAGGAATGAAAGGGAATAACTTTCCTTGATATTTTAAGGATTGAAATCTGAGATATGTAGTTGAGCTTTGGGTGTATTTCATATTGGGCATTTAATATTCTCACAAACACCGTGAAATTGTCTCAATTGGGGACTTTTCTATCTCAACCAACCTCAGATCTACGCCTCTTATACCTAGATTAGTACCACACGTCTTTTATCTTTATGTACATATACCTAATTACGATTGTTAATTTTGATCTCCTTTTTTTCCTTGACAGATTGTGCTCAACAAAGAACTAATACTACTATCTCAAAAGATTAAAAGATGAGATTTCATTCGAACCACAACAAGTAAGTGAAACATGCATCTCAATTTGTGATTTTTCAAACACTTTCTATGATATATTGCTACGACTATTGCTTAACTCCTTGATTTGTTATTTAATGTTGTTGTTGTTGACTTTAGCATTTTTGATAATCAAACACTAATTGCATTACCCTACCTCATTTTTAAAATCCCCATTTTAGAATTTTTTAAATATTGAGATTAGGGATTTGACATTTATCCATGTTCAATAATTTTTTTGCTTCTCTTGGTAACTCCTAAAATGTGTAATAGATTAATCTATCAGTACCTGCAAAAAAGAAAAAATAGTTAGCAATAAAATCAACCACTTTGTTGCCTTCTCTGAATGTATCCTCCACTACCACCTCTACCTTCTTCATTATTGTATGAATCCTTTTTTTTTCATTGCTACACCCCAAGATATTTCCCAAGGTCTATCTAGAATATGATTCATAAAGAGAGAATTCTAAAATCAAAGAAAACAAATTATGTTCTAGGCAGTACTCTAAACCCATTCTCAATGTCATTACTTCAGCCGCCAGATTATCAATAACTTCTATCTTTCTACCTGCAGCATAAACCATATTACCCTGATCATATTCTATGTAAAAAGTGCTAGAGTTAGGACCAGGGTTACCCTTTGAGGCCTCATCAGAATTGTATTTATAGTGTTCCATACTAGGCAGTTTCCAATTAACCACAGTACATCCAATTTTGAGTGTATAACTATGCAGAAATCTTATTAAATCTAGCCAATTACCATGAATATATTTAAGCCATGTACCAAGAAACTTGGCTAAATACACCAAGTTCGTTGTAATTTCCCATCTCATACTTATAAATGACATCTTACCTCTATGTTTAACCACATTTCTTCTTATGCATAATTGACACAATATAAACATAGGAAAAACTCTAAAGATAAGATTGAGCTTTGCATTGGTAGATGCATTCCACCATTTAAATATATTGTCCTTGGCTTACAAAAAAAGACCATCTATCTCTACAAAAATTGCAAAATAAATCCATATACTGTTAGATATGTTATACTTCATAAGTAAGTGTTTGACAGTTTCTTGAACCCTATCATCACAACAACAACACAAAATATCATCATATATCCTATTTCTGATAAGGATTTCCCTTAAAGCAGCCTTTTCATCCGTAATTTTCATAAGAAAAAGGACACCTTAGAAGGTATACTTTTCATCCAGATTCTCTTAAAAATCAATAAGCTTTATTCTTTCTCTCTTAAAAATCCCAAGAAAAACCCAAACCAAATATCCCAAAAGCACTCAATATCCATCATGCCTTATCCCACTACTCAACATCCTCGTTACACTTCATAATTTTAATAACATGACTACACACTTCATCCCTAAAATTTAGCTACATTAAATCCAAATTTCATCCCCTATTAGAGAAATATTGACTCACCTCTTCAAGTTGATTGTTTCTGCCAGAATCCATATGTAAGCAGTAATAAAGAGCACCCAATTATGTCCAATTGTCATACTAGACACTTGAGTTTCCATAGTTGGGTTCCCACTATTTCTTTTGATCAAACATATCCCTGGCCTCAAGCATATGCTTCCATGTTAAAAGAGCCTTGCCCTTATTCCACTAATTATGGTCTCACCTTCTTGCGATATTTATTCCACATATAGTGAGTCCATAAAGATTTTTGGGTTCTAAAAGTCCATCACAATTTTTCAAATAGAGCTTTAGACACATCAAATAATGATCTAAACCCCAACCTCCCTTCATTTTTAGGACCGCGTATATCTTTTAAGGCCACCTACTATTTATTCCCGCCCATCTCCTTAGTCTCTAACAAAAATTCTATGTAGATCATGAATAATACATTTTACTAACTCATAATAAATAAATGGAAATACTACTTAACACATTATTAATTAAAATTGTCTTACCACCAAAAAATAACATTTTTCATTTCCATGCTTGTAACTTATTTTGCACTTTCTTGAGGGATTCTAGATGTTTCCACATGGTGACTCTATCACCTATTTGGATTTTTATACACTTTCATTTGTTTTCATCATTAGTTTATTTTACATACTTATTAAATAAAGCCTAGTCATCAGCTCATAGCCTGGCTATGGAAAATCTGGTCACTGGCCGAACGACCTAGTCGGCCAGCCAGTCCTGACCTCTTTTTTCTAATTTTTACTTTCCTGCACTTCCTACATGTAAAACCCTAGATTTTTGGCCTTTGAAAATTTCTTGACTTTTACGCTCACTGTCCAAGTTATGACTTAAGTGACGGGTCGTGAAGACTCCCTACGAGTCATATAGTCCTAATCATATCCTAACCATCAAGTTGGCTAAAATTTCTGTCCTGAGTATGACGTGCACCTCACGAGTCATAAAGACTCATTACGAGCCATAGGGATCAAGTCTTAGGCAAACTAGTGAGAAATACTCGAGTTTCTATTGATATCACAACTAGATCTTTACGAGTCGTAAGGTGAGGTCACAAGTCATAGGGTGTGAATCGTGAACAAACCAGTAAAGGGGGCCTAAGAGTCTTCCCAAAATATGAGTCTAGGAAATGACTCGTACCTAGTCGTCACAAGTCGTGATGTGACCCGTAACAATTGACAACCAATTTTCTGCACTTTTAATTGAGGGTACTTTTGTTATTTCTCTCTTTTCTCAATCATAACCCACAACCATAAAACATCTAAATGGAGTTATTTTCATCACTTAAACAATCATAAACTACTCTTAAACTCTCTCAAATCACTACGACAAGAATAACTTCTAAGCATTTAGAGCTTCAATTGGTGATTTCCTTCCATAATTCTCAATACTTTCAAGCATGTATATCTTTCTTAAAACTTATTTTTCTAAAAGAATGTATTTAAATTGTCATCCATGTGATTTAATTGTTGGCTTTGAATTTAGGTTGAGGACTTTTTGATATTGTGATTGACTTTCTTTTCTTATGGATTTTGTGAATCATTCATATTTTGAATTGATGGTTTTTGAACTAATTAGGTGCATAGGCATGGTAAAAATTAATGGAGGGTCATGTATTTCCCTAAGTTGATTTGATAAACTTACGGGGGTCATAGATTCCCCCAACTTTATGGATTTTGGTAATTGAATTGTAATTACCTCAATCCAACCTTATGAAATTAACCTTAAAACATGGATATATGCATATTGAAACCAAATTTAAACTATTGCAATACATAAAAGGTTAATGGAGTACAGAAGACTAAGAAAGATATTTATGGCCATGACTTGATTTTAAATTGTACCTTAGGGGTCGTGGATTCCCCCAAGTTAATGGATAATTAGACTATGGGAGTTGTGGATTCCTCCAAGTTGATGGTCAATGAAAATGGCATAATGATATTAGCTTGTAAGCATAATTGGTCTGGCGATTTTAACAGTATGTGCCTTAATGGATGATCCTTGGTTTAATAAACAAGGCTATGTAAATGTTTTAATTGGGATTAAAGAGGGTTGTGCAGCTAATCCATGAAGGTGGAGGTCCTGAGGGACTAATACTAGAAGCCCACATTTGCTGGCATGAGGGTTGGTCTTTGATGTGTGAGCTGATGCTAACACATTTAAGGTTTTTAACTGAGAATTATTGTAAAGTCTTAAGCAACTTTTGTCATTTTTGATTGTTTTATCTTTGATTTTACAGTAGAAGCTAAGATGTTAGAGAACCAACAAAGATGGAAGCAAAAGAGTTGAAATCTGAAGTAGAAAGAAAAGAAGTATGGCTGACGACATTCCTGATAAGTCGTCAGCCCTGTGATAAGTTATCAGTTTCATCGTCAGCCTTAGATAGAGAATGGACCTGAGTTGAGAGTTATGACAATATTTTGTGATAAGCCGTCAAGGAGCTGATAGGTCATCAAAATTGGCATCAGCCTAAGGCAGAACATAAGAGCTGAGGTAGAGATGTGAAAATATTTATGATAAGTAGTCAAGGAGCGGATAGGTCATCAAAACCATCGTCAGCCTAAGGCAGCGAATACCAAAAGAAAAGAGGAGCTGACGACATTTGTGATAAGTCGTCAGCCTTATGATAGGGTGTCACAGATGGCTTCACCTGTCCGAGAAATTGCTGAACTTTATTATTTTGTTTCCATAACTACGGTGAACTATTTAAAGCATTGTTTAGGATTTTCTTAAGGATTCCAAACCTGAGTTTTGAGACACATATTTTTGTTATTTTCTTTCTCTAGTTTCTTGGCTTGAAAAAACAATTACTTTGAAGAGATTTTAATCATTACTTTGGGATTCCTATTGTGATCTAATCTGAGAATCACTAGTTATTATTCATATTGTGGTAAGTTTATCTTTCAAATTATGAATTCATCTAGTTGTTTCGATCATTACATCATGAGTGGCTAAACCCTTTTAACCTGAATCATGAGATCTAGGGTTAAGTCTTAGTAACGTGCTAAGTGTTCAAGATTCGAAAGGTAATAAGACTTCTTGATAATTTTGAGGTTTTAATTATCGTCTATTGGTTGCAAATGATAGATAACACCTTCTTTGATTTGCTTGAGAAAGAAATCAAATATAGTGGGAAGTGAATTATCAACAGGGACTTGGAAACACTAAACTTCCATTTAATAATCAACGCTGTAACAAGGTTGATTAACTTGAGGTAAAGTCTGGTTAATAAATATAAATTCCCTAAATCTGAGAGGATTAGGAAATTAAATGCTTAAGTAGGTCGAGAAAGATTTAGGCATAACTTCGATAAATATAACCTGTTGTCCTACCTACTGTGAGAATCTTGAACCACTATTAGTATCTGTAAAGTACCAATACCCCTAGTGAACATAATTCTTGTTTTTCCATAAACTCTTGATTACAAACACTGAAGCTAAGGTGACCAATAATTATTTGTTAAACTTAAAACTCCCCATTTTAGGAAACATCTATCAGTTGATTAACTCACAACCGACTTAAGTTTACACCATATTCTCTGTGGGATTAGACCCCAACCTAGTTGGGTTATGTATTGACAATGATCACTTACATTCTTATTAGATAGGTGTAGTTTGAGCGTTATCAAAAATGGCACCGTTGCTGGGGAATATGATTTTAAACTAAAGTTTATGTGCACTAATTGACAGTTAGTCAAGTTTCCTAGGTTTATGTTTATTTGTTGTTTTTGTTATTGCAGGATCTTTCTAGTGTATGCCAAGAACCAAAAGTTTTGGAGAACCAGTATTACCACTTAATCCGAAACAATGATGAATTGGCAGAATGGCAGACCAGTAAGAGGCTGACAGATTAGCAGCCTTAGCTAAAGATCAGGTTAATGTGCAGAATGTTGGTCAACAAGCACGACATCCAAATCCTAAGGATGAATATTTTGGAGATAAGGAGTTGCTAAATCCTGGTAACCCAAGGTGTGTAAAGCAGGTAGCTGTACCAGTACGACGTAATGTTAACAGGAACCATCCATTCTGAGAAAGGAAAGAATACCAGCTGGACCAGTATGACCTTAATGATGATGATGACAGAATGGACGGAGCAGGTGCAACGGGTGTAATTATTCCTCCACCATTGGCACCTGGGGAAAAATTCAACATTACGAGTACTATGATCCAATTCCTCAATCTGAAGGGGTTGTTTGGTGGCCTTCCTGTGAATGACCCAAACTTGCATTTGGTGAATTTTGTCACCATCTGTAAATATTTTGATAAACCAGGAGTGGGCCAGAATACTATTCGATTGAGATTGTTTCCGTTGTCTCTGTCTGGGAAGGCAACATTATGGCTTAATAAGCTGATACCCGATTCAATAACTAACTGGAGGTAGTTTAAAAGATCTTTCCTAAAAAGGTTCTTCCACCTTCCAGAAGGGTATAATTGAGGGATGAGATCAGCAACTTTAGGCAGCTCTCGATTGAAGCCTTGCATGAAACTTGGGAGAGATTTAAAAAGAAGCTGACACAGTGTCCAAACCATAATATGATAGACATACACTTGATGGAGACATTGTACAGGGCTCTTAACTCTGTTACAAAGCGCATTGTAGATAATGCTGGTGGTGGTTCGTTTGTTGATCTTACATTCCTAGAGGCTTTTGAAATGCTAGAGAGAATGACTAAACAGAGTCGGGCATATCTTACCAGAGACTCTGTGGTAGCTAGCCCCACTATTTCTGGGGATATGACTGCGGAACAATGCAGACAAGATGAGGAGCGTGACCAAGACATGGCTCACCTAAAATGCAGATGCATTTACTAACCAATCACTTGCTGTCAAGCAAGACTGAGAAGGTGAAAGCTGTGGGTCTCAAGATAGAGTGGATGCTGAGGCAGAAGAAAAGGCAAACTATGTTAATAATCAGGGGGGTTTCTGAGGTAATGTACAAGGGAATAAAGGTTGGAATTATTATGATATGCTTGGTTATAAAGATAGGGAGCAGGGAAATTAGAGAAACAACAATGGTAAGAGCGGGCTTTATGTCCCTTCTGGATATCGTGAGGCTGCTACAACAAGTTTTGAAAAGATGTTTACAGAGGACATGATGACTAAGTTACTGAAGGGAGTGGAGTCTACCAACTCTAGTTTGACTACCATGAAGATTGATCTATCATCTATTAGTCAGTTGGTAAAATCGCACTTCACCACAATCAAATAATTGGAGAAACAGATGAGCCAACTATCCACAACATTTAACAAGAGAAAGAGTGGAACATTACCAAGTGATATGGTCCAAAATCCATGGAATGATGGCTCAGGTATGGTGATTACCACTAGAAGTGGTAAGATATTACCTGGCCCTTATGTGGGCAAAAAAGTATTGGATGAGGTAGTTGATGATGAACCTAACGAAGAATGTCTAGTAGAGTCTGAGAAGCTAGATCATGATGATGATGCTCCGGAGAAAGGGAAAGAGAAGGAGAAGAAGGTAGTGTTGAAAAATCTTCCAAGACCAGTACCTCCCTTTTCTCAATGATTGAAGAAAAAAACCGATGATGCAAAATTCAGCAAATTCATGGCAATGCTCAAAGAATTGAAGGTGAATGTGCCATTAGTGGAGGCACTTGAGCAAATGCCAGTGTATGCAAAGTTTATGAAAGACCTTGTCATGAAGAAATGGAAGGTTAGCCATGAACCAGAGGACAATCTTTTTTATTATGGCGCTATCTCCACAAGGTTTTTAGTGCAGAAAAAGGCAGACCCGGGAGCATTTACCATCCCGTGCACTATTGGGTCCCTGAATTTTACAAAAGTGCTATGCAATTTGGGAGCCAGTATAAACTTAATGCTACTTGCCGTGTACAAGAAACTGGGTTTGGGGAATCCTCCCCCAACAAACATGCGATTGGTGATGGCGGATAGGTCTGTAAAGCGGCCAGTGGGTATATTATATGATGTCTTGGTAAAGGTGGCTGACTTTATTCTGCCTGCTAATTTTGTAGCCCTAGACTGTGAGGTGGACTTTGAAGTGCCCATCATCCTGGGTAGACCATTCTTTGTAACTGGGAGGGTGATAGTAGACAAGGAGCTGAATGAGCTAAAGTTCAGGTTCAATGACAAGGAAGCAAGATTCAAAATTCACTCATCCATGACACCAACAAAAGAGATAAGTGTTTTCTCAATCGTGGACGTATTCTATAAAGATGGTAAAGAGGTATCAAAAGGTTGTCTTGGCAAAGTCTAAATAGTCAAGATAACCAAGTCGTGCCGCGATATTAAATCAGGCGCTATTGGGAGGCAACCTAAAATTTTTATGTTCCAACAAATTATTTATTTTTGTAGTTAAGTTATAGTTCAAAGAAGGTGGAATCGATGTATCTAGCCAAGTGCTCCTGACAACATTTTTGATGGGCTGTCACAATTGTGATAAGCCATCAAATTTATCATCAGAGACATCAGCTCTGAGGTAGGTTTTGTTAAGGCTGACGTTATTTGTGACGGGCTATCACACTTGTGATAAGCCATCAGAAAATGTTGTAAGAATAATTCCAAAATTAGCTGAAATTGTGGGCCAAATTAAAAAGACCCGACCCGGCCCACAGCTTGGCCTTTCCACCTTCCCATGTAGTTTTTATTTCCTTTAAGTGTGAATTCCTTCCGCACTTAGCATATTTTCTTCCCTTTTATTAAGTGTTTCCAAGTAAAACAAAAGAAAAACTTCCTTGTTTGTGTGGGTTTGCAATCAAAATCAAGAATTCTTCTTTCATCTACTTCCTCTTCCTTTTACTCATGTAACCAAGTGAAGCCACTCACCAGGTTTTGTATTGGCTCCCAAAGAAAAGAACCCTAAATCTACAAAGAAAGAGAAACAGAGAGTCTTAAGAGTCTATAGTACTATACGGAGGTGGTTGGCATGATCCTCCTCATTTTTGGAATACACCAAAATATTATCAATAAACACAATCATAAACAAATTCAAGAACTAATAGAATACTCAGTTCATAAGATCTGTAACACTGTTGGGGTATTAGTCAAACCAAAGGACACAACCAAAAACTCAAAATGTCCATACTGAGTTTAAAAAGCAATCTTATGGATATCCACATCCCTAATCTTCATCTGATGATAACCCGGCCAAAGATAAATCTTGGAAAAGTACTTAGCTCTCTGAAACTGGTCAAACAGATAATTAATCCTTAAAAGAGGGTACTTATTTTTTACTGTCACCTTATTCAACTATCGGTAATCTATGCACATTCGAAAGAACCCATCTATCTTATGCGCGAACAATACATGAGCACCCTATGGAGACATAATAGGATGAATAAAACCCTTATTAAAAAGATCTTTTAACTGCTTCTTAAGTTCCTTCAACTCAGTCGAATCCATTCTCTAAGAGGGGATAAAGATAGGGAGAGTATTCGGGGGAAGATCAATCCCAAAATCTATTTCCCTATCTGGAAGGACACTAGGAAGGTCATCAGGAGACAATTTGGGAAACTCATAAATTACAATGAAGGAACCTCGGATCTAGAATATTTAACATGCACTAAATGGTATTGACACCCCTTTGAAATTAATTTCTAGGCTCTAAGATAAGATATAAACCTTTTTTAAGGCACTAGAGAACTCCCTTCTCATTCTATAACCGACTCATTCGGGAATTTAAAAATGACCTTACAAGTCCGACAATCAAGAGAGGCATAGCACAAATACAAGAATCCATCCCTAGGAAATCTTTAAAATCTAATATATCCTACACTATTAAATCTACCAAAGTCTCCCTATCATAAATAGACACCATACAACCCCTATAAACCCTTTTAGCTACCACAGAGTTACCCATTAGGGTAGATACAATAAAAGGATCAGGAATATAATCAGGACCAAAACCAAAATAAATAGCCACATATGGGGTTACATAAGAAAGAGTAAACCCCAAATCAAGCAGATAATACACATCACGTGAGAAAGGTTCAATATACCAGTAACAACATTAGGAGATAACTCAGAATCTTAATGGGTGGTAAGAGCATAAAGGAAATTTCGACCAGTGCTAGAACCAGAAGTGGCATTTTTTGGTATAGGGGCTGATGAAGTAGCAATCAAAACCTTATTAGATTCAGTGACAATCCCAGCTGAAGGATAATCCCACTATATGTGACCAAGCTAACCATACTTGAAGTAATTATTCCTTCCTTTCTAACAAACTCCATAATGCACCTTCTTACAAAAATGACAACGGGGATAAGATGGGGCTGACTGAGCTCCATTAGCCTGAGATTGGGCACCTTATGCCGTGGGGCCATCATTGTTTGGAAATGGTAATCATCACATGACTTAAGATATGGAGCACTAGCTGTAAAATTAGAACCAAAATTTCCCCAAGTCTTTGTCCTAAACTACTGCCTACCATCCCTACTACTATTTTTCAAACCTCTATCTTATTCTATGTACCAAAACTTCTTACTTTACCTCTTCTCAATTTATGCTTACTTTTTCTCAACTTCAACACCAAGTTACGAGACAACCCAAAAGCAAATTTCCTCATCCTAGACCTCATATAAGAAACGAATTTTGGAGTATAATGCATATTTGATAAAACTTCAAGCATATTCCTTCACTGTTATCCTGCCTTATCTTAAATTCATTACCTCCCCGACCTTCACTTCCCTTAATTCTTGAGGAAACAAATGTCAAGAAAGGCATTTGAAAAGTTATCCCATAAGGCTACCTCAACATCATCACCTCTCGACTGATCCCACTCCTTATACCACTGATATGCCACATCCATTCACTGATATGTGACAAACTCTACACCTTTAAATTCAGAAGCATGCATCACCCTGAATATATTTTCCATCTCATCAATAAAATTTTAAGGATATTTCTCACCTTCAGGACTAGTGAAAACCAGAGGTTTGATCCTCATAAACTTGCCAACTCTAGTAGCATTAGAAGAAAGAACAACAATATCCTCATGCTTAGATTGGAAAGACTGAGAGGCCACTAACTAAGTAAGAAAATGAATCAATTGATAGAAATTAGTATTAGTAACATCACCCTGAGGAGCCCGAGGAGGACTAGTGGAATTTCGCAGTACCCCATAAGAGCCATCAGAAGCAAGGGCCCTAGACCGAGTTCGAACTCCATAAGTAGGACGGCTTAGATTGATATTGTCCTTGAGTGGGATGGAGGAGTTTCCATGAGAATCAAATCTTTGGGGAGGCATGATATGGAATGCGAACAAATGAATATTAGAAGAGATTTAATACCATAGACTCTATAGCCCAAAAATTGATCATAAGAAAGGAAAACATTCATAGTTGCCTCGTAGCCTTTTCTTTATAAGTATGGCGCGCTACATACCCATAAAAGAGACTCTACTTGACACAACTTTGTGGACACCCAATGGTATCAAACCTAGGCTCTGATACCAACTTTGTTATGACCCAAACCAGCGCCTAGCCGTGACGGGTATCTCAAGTCCACCATGGACCAAAGCCAATCTCCTATACCTAGCTAACATACCACATAATACCTAACAACAAATGAATTCTAAACATATAACAAGATAGAATAAATATAAACTCAAAGTATATGAAATGTCAACAACCAATACCCAGCCACAGTAATATCCACAAAGCCTAGATCGATAACTAATCTAAGTCAGGACATGCTCCCAACACTGACAATGTTAATGTTAATGATAATGTAAAGTTTTTAATTCTACTTAAGGGAAATACACTAGTGGAATGATCAAGTCTTCCAGAGAATGAGAGCTCACCACTTCACCGCAACCGACCAATGAATTGAGTCAATCCACCTAACACCATACATAAAAAATATACTTGTCTTCGAACACCCTATATCATATGGAGATATAACATCTAAATACAGTTAGTGGATTGAGCACTAATATGTAAATTAAGGATAATGGAATAAAATAATGCCAAGTCAAATCAAATTCAAAGCCATGCACCTGTTGTCATACATATAAATATCATGCCAGTATGAGGAACAAGGCTTAGCATGCACTTTAAAATCATTAACCTAGACTTGGTACCATAACTATCATAATAAGGCACCCACGGGCTATATGGGTCTAACTCTCCTAGCTGAAAGGGCCCTAGTGCATGTGGTCGTATGAACTTAAGAATAATCACAAACACATATAAACTATGAGAGACTCAAACCACCTGACATATATCAAGAGTGACTTAAGAACTTAGTCATATAATATAGGGGACTCGAACCTCCCAGTCAATTAGTGTAATACCCCATATTTCTCTAGCTTAATTAAAGTCTTAGTATATGAGTAATCCCACGTAAAATTTTTAAAATACTCAGTATTTTTGATTTTAGAGCCTGCCATATCATAGGAAATTCAATTAGATTTCCAATGATATAAATTCGCCCAAATCTGATACCTGGGTGAAGAGTTAGAGCTATTTTTGTAAGAAAGTGTACGACCTAGAATGTTAGCATGTCACGGAGCCAAACCAAATGGTAATTTTCACATTACAGTGTTGCTCCGCAATATTGTCGCGTCGCGCTATAGGCTCAGTTCAGAATTGTCTTTTTCCAGTGTTCCGACGCGATCCCACCATGTTGCGTTGAGTCCAAAATTCAAAATCAAAGGGGGACGGTGATTTCATCGAGTAGCACCAAGACCCCAGTTCCCAATTGTTATTTTCTAGTGACACAGTGTGATAACGTCGCATCGCGTAAGGGGAGCAGGTCTAAAAATTTTGACAAAAATTAAAAGTTTTGACCAGGGTTAGTTAGTCTTTTCACATGGTTTTAATACATCCAGATATGGGATTTAATCTCTAAAAATGTTTTAAACCCATTTATTATTAACTTTTCCCCAAATCAAATGGCATTCTCTCTCAAAGAGGAAAAAACCCTAGTTCAAGAAATCAAGAACAAGCCTAAGAATTCTTCCAAGAACCTTTAAGAAAGAATCTTCTAAGGTATGTTAGGTGTTCATTCATGGGTTCCTTTTACCATAAAGTCCAACAACCCCTTTTCAAAATACAAAAAATATGTATTTATTAATTTCCATGATTGAGTTGAATTGAATTCATGTTCATGATATAGTTGGGTTTTAATCCATGAGTTAAATTACAAGTTTCAAGAATTGACCCTAGTATGTGTTGATTTACATGATATTCATGATAAAACCTTCAATTTGCAAGTTGATTGTTATAGCCATGTTTACCCTAAGTGTTTATGATTTAGTAAAACAAGTATACTTCTCATGTGTTTGATAAATTGTCTATGAGAACGAAATAATGCCATTATAGCATGCTAACATGTATTCCTCATTCATGTACAAGTTAATGCATTACAAGTTTTTGATGAAATATCTCTGTGAATAAATTATGACCAAGTGAACATTGTTATGTTATTAAAGATTATGCTTTGCTTTACTTTTCATGCTATTGAGTCCTGGAGGTATTTAATACCTAATGATTTAGCTGTTTACCTAGAGATAGTGTCAGTTAAAGAATAGTATCAGTCATGTCACAACCAGTAGTACTCTCAGTCAGTTACAGAACTCAGTAGAACTCAGTTAATTATAGAACATAAGAAAACTCAGTAAACTCAATATCAGTCTAGTCCAGTTCAGTATAATCAGTTCAGTGTCTTTAAGTTGGGAGTAGGATTCAGCACCAAACGAGCCTAGGGATGAGGGCTTACCCGTTAGTTAGGACGGGTCCCTAGAAGCTATCCCTATGTTCCAAAACTACGTAGCTAGCGTAGGTTATGAGATGTCACCCATTAAATAGGACTGACATACTCAGAGATCACATGCTAGTTTAGGACTGATCTCAGGGTTCACCCATTAGTTAGGACTAATTCCACAACAATTGTTAGTACTCATGGCACAGTGCTAACACTCTTCCAATTGGGGTTACAGGTTGGACCCCAACTCAGTTATCTTATTTTATTTGGGGCATGTCGGTTAGATGATTACCTTCCATAATTTTAGTTTCAATCTTTAGTATAGAACTTAGTTCAGTTTTACAGAATCAGGACTGTCAGATATAGTCAATCAATATTAGTAATCCAGTTATTAGTAGCATCAGATATCAGTTACTCAGTCATCAGAACTCAGTATTCAGCTTCAGAAAAGCTCAGTTATAGTATACATGTATGTACATAGTATTGCATACTCAGTGATTTCAGCAGTATCAGTTATCCACGTACTCTTATATTTAGTTACTCTACGTCATTCAGTTAGTTACTATTCATGCATATAAACCCTTGCATTCAAATTTACCTTATCTAGCATACTAGTATATTCCACGTACTAACACATACTCTTTGTTTGTGCTATGATGTCTTATATCATAGGTTCGGATGCTCAGGTTCCCAACCGTGCATAGACAGATTTAGATTTAGCCAACAGTGTCAGATTTTGTAGCGAGTCCTCATCTATAGAGGATAGGCTTTTATTTTAGTATTTCATTATATTTAGTATTTTAGTAGTTGGAGTTAGTTAGGGGATTGTCCCATCAACTCGACATTTTGATAGTTCAGTTAGAGAATTTTCAGACTAGTTTTTCAGACAATATTCAGTTTTACAGATTGTTATTTCTGTTGATACATTTTTTCAATATTCCAAATTTTGAACCTTATGGAATTTCAGCCTATTTTTCTACATTTAGTACAGTATATTATTCAATGCTCATAGAAGATATCAGTCATGGGCTAGCTTGTAGTCCTTCAGGTCATAAGCACCGTGTAGCATTTGGGGTACAGACTCGGGGCATTACATTTAGACCCCCATATCAGCAACTACATTTTCCAGTATTGGTCCCTTGGGATCTCCACTTTCATGAAAAAGCTTCACAACCCTTATTAAAGCCTAATTAAAATTCTTTTCACACATTCACGATCATCAAACAAGGAGTCATTTATCAAGGCATCATCAAGCGGTCTCGTCATACTGACTATATCTTGCAAAGACATTTAACTTTACAAAAATAATAAACTTGCCAATAGAAATCTAACCCAATTAGACATCACGACTCCATAGTTCTAAACAGGAAACCAAACACATAGCAAAGTGGGAGTCTAACCCCCTCAGTCAATAGGATTCCAAATTTCCATAGAGGAACCAAAATAAGTAGCCAAGCGGAACTCTAAAACCTTAACCAATAGAACTTCAAAGATTACAATTCAAATCAATTCATGACCACCAAGGTTTATTTCAAAACCAATTCATGTTTCATTACTCTTTTGCACTATGCAAGGTTTCAAAATAGTCTTTAATATGCATATTCCCATGTTCAAAGCCAATTTCACAAGATGGATTGAGGTTATCACCAATTCCAAATCATTAACTCATTAAACTTGGGAAAACCATATTTCTCATTCAACTCACACACCTGTATATCAAATTGGTTTCAAAAACACTATTTAAAGCATAAATAATGCATATGCAAACATGAAACATCACATAGACAATAATACTTCAAAAACCTTCAACCCATAACAAAAAACCAATAATTAAACCACATGAGTAACTATTAAATCACATTCTTTTAACAAAATAAGTTTTGAGGAAGAGATACATGACTGGAATACCAAGATTTATGAAGATAAATCAATATTTAAGCCCTTAGATGACCAACTTCTTGGAAACCCTAAGCATCTTGACTTTGGAGAATTTAGAAAGTTTGAGAGAGAAGGAAGAGTGTTTTTGATTTTGATTTGGGGCTAAAAATTAGGTCCTCAACATGTTTTATGGACATGGGTTTTAATTAGGTAAGAAGGAAAATAATCAAAGTGCCCCCTTAAATAAAATCTGAAAATAATACCAGTCACTATGGGTGACCTTAGGACTCGTAGGGTTACCCTATTACTCATTTAGTCTAGTTATAGTCTAGACAGTACCCCTTGGGCCTTTTCACTGGTCTGGTTATGAGAAGGGCCTCATATCGAGACTCTATGACTTGTAGGGTCCAAGTTATATTCAAAAAATAACCACCAAAGCCCTACACTGGTTACCTTATGAAAAGTAAATTACGACTAATAATGAGTTTATGTGACTCGTAGAGTCCTAGTCATCGCTAGGACATTAACATTAGGGACGCACACTGGTTTGGTTACAATTTGGGTCTATATGACTCGTATAAGGACTTTGCAACTCGTAAGGAGAGTCATAAGTTGGCAGTAAGCTCAAAGCTTAGGGTTTTCTCTGGGTCCCACACCTTGGGTGTTTCAGTAAGTGGCCACTAACCTCAATATTTTTGGATCATTCCAAAATTATTTCCTAGGGTTTCTATGTATCCTACTTACACTCCTTTGATGTTTTTAAGTCTTATTATGTACGTTTAGTTAAGTTTTCTTATTTTATTTGGGATTTTATTTCTAGGGTTTCTTGTAATCTATAAATACCCTTTAGGCTTTGTTTAGTTTATTCATTCATATATTGAGAGGATAATCTAACATAGGCCATTTAGGTCTAAGTTTACAAACATCTTTTGATTCCAAGATTGACTTGTGATCTTGGGATCTTATTGTTCTTGGTTTTGTTATTGTTATGAAATTTAAGACTTTAGGATTTATTCTTTCATTATTATGATATTTATTCTATAATTTTGTCTATGGATTCTATGATTTATATCATAACTATTAGCGGCTAATTCCATTAGATAGGGTTGTTGGAACTCTGATGGAATAACAAAGTAGAGGAATTTCCAAGTCATTCTTGATAATGATTCTTGCATGTATTGGGTTTTATTCATTCTTATTGATTTCTTAGCAATGGACCACATTAATATCCTGCCTAAAATATCACTACTTACTCTACTAGAGGAGTAGTGACTTGGAAAAGAAGATCACAATAGTCATTTGAAGGTTAACTATCGATCCAAGCTAATCATAAGTATCTATGTAAGATGGTTAGCTGTCATCTAATAACTTAAGACTCAAAAAGTAATAGTTAATGAGGATCATGGAAAAGGGTTAGTAAGGCGACATCTTGAGACTCAAAAGGTAAAGGGCGAAATCCATTAATGAGTCCACAATACACTTGATGGTACATAACTTATTAGATTCTACTTGCAAGGTATTGGAAAGTTTGACATTGTATGATAAGTCTATGAAGTTAGAAGCCAAGGGGAACATAATCCTAGTGTTCGTCTTATATTATTTATAACCAAAAGCATCCAATTTATGTCACTTCTTTCTAGTTACTTCAAATTCTCTATTTTTACTTTTCTGCACTGCCTAGTGATTTCAACAAGTTCAAGCCAGATATCTAACGTATTCCCTATGTGATCAACCCCAACCTCGTTGGGTTACAATATTTTGACAAGGACCACTTCATCCTTCTAAAAAGGGGTTGTTTGAGCATTATCAAATTTTGTCTCCATTCCCACGAAATAAAGTTTTGGAATTTTTGATTGAAGTTGTTGGATTTATCGAGTCTTATTTTCTTTTGTTTTGTTTGTTTTGTTGCCTACTCTTCTTGAGATGACAACCTGACCAGAGGAAATAGAGTGATGATGAATCCTTATTTATTGATCCTTTTTCTTTTGATATGGTGTATTTTTACTAGAACATGATAAATATATTATTATAACATAATGAGAGCATACTTGACAAGGTTAGAGCTCCTAGCAAAAGCAAATAAAAAGCTTATTTATAAGGTTTATAGGTTTGGCTTAGATATTCACTACTTACAAGTAGAATTGGATGCAAAAGCTGCTGCATGTAACACCCAACAACCTAGTTATGGGTGGTGTGAGACTAAAATTTTTTGGAAAAACCAACTGGAGGAGCTAAAATTGGAGGAGTCAAAAATAACTCATACTCTTATGGATAGTGTCACGCTTAAGGAGAGCATACTAGAGTTATGTGGGGATGTAAAGAAGGATGAAATTCCTGAGTTAGGGTGTATTAGACCTCATTCAAAATATTTTTCCATATTGTGTTTAGATAGTCTGCTTTTCATCGAGCTATCTGAACCTGAAAAATAGTGCTAGAAGGATGAAAAATATGACTATATTCTTGAATTTGCTGAGCCAGAATCAAACTACATTCTTCAAGTAAGGGCCAAGAAGTACAACGTGCCACATCTATTTCTTGGGTCCTTTATTTTTCTAGCTTCACCCCATAAGCGTAATAGGAACTTAGAAAAATAATTAGGGGTGCAGTTCATAAGTTCATAGTGGAAAAAAATTAGAGGCCAACTATTGGGATACCTTTATAAACCTTGAGTAATCAAGGTACCCATGGGCTTGTTGGGGAAGTTTGAGTACCCAACCAAGTCCTGTCATGACGCGACATGAAATTAGGCACTGCTCAAGAGGCAACCCAATAAATTTGGTCATTTTTATTCATATTTACTTGATTGACATCAGATCTCCGCACCTATGGTGCCACAGGTACGCTTCTACCTATCTTGTTTTGTACTAGTCTAATGCATGATTTTATGTTGAGGGTGGGACTGATTATGGGCCTTGATGTCCTCTTGGAGTTTTTTTGTCATGCCTCTTTTCCCAGGAGTCCTGAACCTAGTAAAGATGACATATTTAGGCATATTGTGATTTGTTTTGTGATGTTTCATGTTTAACTAAGAGAAAAATGAGTATCCAAGGCAGCTAATATAATGTGTTAAAAGTTTATACCCTATCTTGAATTGTGTGATATGATATATATGTGACTATTGTCAATCTTGTTATGGCATTAAAATTAGGGGCATGATAATTAATGCCAATAATTGCATAAGATAGATACATAGTAGCTTATGATGTGACCTTATGCCATGTGTGTGTAAGATATTACTTAGTTCCCTTTGTTTGTTTAGTCAAGAACTTGCCCGATTGGTCTTGCCTAGATTGTAGGATAGTTAGTTAGGAAAGAATCGTAGGCCTTTTTTATGTAGTCCAATTTTAGCCTAAATGACCTTCCATATGCGAATTATATCCTTTGATCCCTATTTTGAGCCTTATAGCCTACTTTTTTGTCAGTCCTTTCACCTTTCTATTTGTGTTACAATGAACCATGTTTTGGACCTATTCATCCTTGAACAGTGTGCACCGCAACTCAGAAAAATTATGTGTAAGTTGAGAGTGGCTATCATAGGGGTGCGTGATGTAAAGTGGGTATAAAAGGGAAAAATAAGAAAAAAGATAGTAGGGCTGGGTATGGTAAACATAGAAAAAGAAAAGAAAATTTTGAAAATTTTAAAAAGAAAGAATAAATGAAACCACACCCAACCTAAATATGTAATAAGGAATAAAAAGGAAGAAATAAGGGTGGAAGAGAAAGGAAATTGGTTAAAGCGTGGACCCCAAAAGTTATTATATTGCCAAGGAGGTTTAGTAACTTGATATATACATATGTACCATACCATACCCAAACCTACATTACAAGCCAAAGAAAGTCCTATAGTGATCCTAACTTGGCCGTTTGAAAGGTAAGAGAAAATAAGGGCAAGCCTATAGTATTATGCAATGGTAGAACTTCTCTTGGGAGAGTAAGTATCTCTTGACTGTACCCGCATTGAAATGCATTATTTCTATGAGTGATTGGGACTTTTTTGTTGTAAGGAAACATGGGTTGTATTTCTAGCTATTTACTTGTCTAGGTAGTCTAACTTTTATATATGCATGGTTGTTTGTTGCTAATGTAATGCGATAGCTTGATCCCTTTGTGTCACATTTTTGTGCTTCATTGATACACACAGTTGGTTTTGAAGTGTTATAGTCTTAAGCTTAAATTTGATGATTGATTGCCATAGGTATCTTAGGTTTCTCTTGGTTAAGCGTCATCATTTTTCTTTGTCATGTTGGGTTGCCTGAAGACATGCAACATTCTAAGTTGAGGGTCTATAAAGCACTTACACCCAAAATACCCCTTATTTGAAGGATAAAGCAGTCCTTATCAAAATATAGTAACCCAACTAGGTTGAGGGCGATCCCACAAGGAATATGTTAGATATCTTGCTTGAACTTGTTAAAATCACTAGGTAGTTGATGTGCAATAGAAATATAGAACTTTTGATGCTTAAAACAATCAAAATATGTAAGTTTCTTGGATTGTTTTATTAGATATGATTTTTTTTGGGTATGTTTCATAGGAAACTAGGTTTTGGATACAAATCTGAAGAAAAAAAAGAAATTTGGTGTTTTGGGTACTTTCAAAGGCATTTTTGGGCGTATGTGCTACTTACTTTGCATATGTAAGTAGAGTATATTGAAGAACTGAAATTTTAGAGTCTAAGCTGCAGGAAAAAGCAAACTCTCCCACTTACAAAGACTACATACAGTCCGTACGTGTGACAAGTGGTCCGTATGTGGCCAATGTATGTCCTAGGAGGAAAAGTCCAGAGAGTTGCAACTTTAGTTCCTAAGTCCTGGCTCATATAAAGTGCTACATACGGTCCATATGTGTGTGACCTTTGTATGTGAAATAATGTAAAGTCCAGATAGTTGCAGGATCCAAGATACAATGGTGATCACATACGTAGGATCACATATGGTTCATATTTGACCTTTGTAAGTGGCCACCGACTTCATTTTTCCTTTTTCATTCGAGATTTTAGGGTTTTCTTGTATTCCATAAATACCCTATTGACATTTTGTATTGAGTTTATGCACTCCATATACTCACAAATATATATTCTTATTTACAGATCCGAATTTAGTCTTGCAATTATTTTATATTGATTTTAGTTGTTATTTAGTTGAAGTTTTAGGTTTTCAGTTGTTGATTATTGTGATTTCATACAATGTATTCAATTGTAAATATTGTTGATTAGTTCACAAGAATGAGTGGCTAAAATCCTTAGCTAGGGTTATGGAAACCCTGGCAGATTGATGAAGTAGGGGAAATGCTGTTGTTCTAAATCGATACTCATGCATGCATTGTATTATCTTCAGTTTAATAGATGTCTTAGTGGTTGCAAATATTAGGATCCCGCCTATATTATTGCTACTTACTCCAAAAGAGGAGAGTGACTAGGTAAAGATAACTACATTAATAATTGGAAGTTTAACTATCGATCCACGCTACTTAGTATGATCTACGTAAGATGGTTAACTATCATCTAATAACTAGAGACTCAAAAGGTAATAGTTAACTGGGATCTAGGATAAGGTTTAGTAAGGTGACATACAAAGACTCAAAAGGTAAAAGGTGAAATCCATCAATGAGTCCAAAAGACAGTTGATGGTACGTAACTTATCAGATTCCACATGCAAGGTATCAGGTTGGTCAATAAAGCACGATAAACCCACTAAGTTGAGAAGCCAGGGGGAATACAATACTAGTGTTCAACTATGACTCCTTACAACCAAAGTTGATATTCGTTACTTGTTCAAAATTATAACTACAACCCCTCATATACTTTTCAAGTTTTGTCCATTGATTACAGAAGTTAAGATCCACAGTTCCATGTATTCCCTTGGTATTCTATCCCAACCTTTGTTGGGTTACTATATTTTACAACAATTGTGTAATCTTTGGATTAAAGGTGTAGCTTGGGCATTATCAAGTTTTTACGCCATTGCTGGGGAATACGATGTTGAGTTTTGAATCGAAGTTGTTGTAGTTTGTGGGTATTTGTGTTTTTAGTTAGGTGTATGCCAGTGTTAGCCTAGCACACGGAGTAGAGGCAATCCCTTACTCTCACTAAATCTGAATCCAGAGAGGATCCTACTTTTGACTAGTAGGATGACATAGTCGAAGAGAGATGATATTCTTAAAGGGGTTTGTGATGGTACACACTAAGTGCCTCCCCCTCCTTCTAAAGGAGTTCAGGATATTATTGACCAGCAGACTGAGGTACTAATATCACAAGATGCTAATCAGAGGAGGGATAAAGATGCTCAGCACATAGCTTAGGAGGTAGAGCTATCTTTCATAGACCGGAAGTAGACGAATGAGTTGTACTCGATCGTAATCATAATAGAGTTAGAGGTGGACAAGCTTAAGTAATCCTAGTGTACTAGTATTTTTAGCCATATGAGGACAATGATGAGGATTTGGGGTATGTTGGGCTAGCAGAAATTTGAGCTATCATTCCTTCTATTTCCCCACAATTATTATGTTTGACATAACTAGTACAATGATCCAGCTCTTAAACTTGAAGGGTGTATTTGCGGGCTCGCCTACTAATGATGAAAAATGTACCTTACAAATTTCATTGGGATCTGTAGTTCATATACAAATCCAAGGGTAAATCAGGAGATGCTTAGATTGAGGTTGTTCTCTTTATCGCTTATAGGAGAAGTATCTTTATGGTTAGGGGAACTTTTAAGAGGATCTATCAATAAATGGAATGATTTGCGTAAGAAATTCTTAAATCAATTCTTTCCTCTATCCACGATGTTGCAGCTTAAGGACAAGATTTATAATTTCAAGTAGATGTAGTCAGAGTGTATGTACGAGGCTTGGTTCAGGTTCAAGAAGAAGCTGAGTATGGTACCCAACCATCATATTTTAGGGATAAGCTTATTGAAGATATTCTACAAGGCCTTGACTATTGATTCTAGAGCCATAGCAGACACTATCTCTAGAGAAGCTCTTATGAGACTACACTGGAAGGTAGCCTCAGATATTCTAGATCAGATTTCTCTCACTAATTAAGGGTGTCAAACTTGAGAGGATGAGAGGGGTTCTGGAACTTATGCTATTAAGTGCCTCCAACGACCAGAGAGTAGATGATGATTTAGTAGTGTAAGAAATTACAATGCTAAGGACTGATCTTGGGTTGCTAGCTAAGCAGTTTGTGGAAACAAGTTCTAAAAAAGTGAATGTAGTAGAAGAACAGGGTTCGGCTCCCAAAACTTATGAATCCAAATTAGAAGAGGATCTGGATCATTAGTTTGTGGGTTTCTAAGCCTAAGGGAAAGAAAACCATGGTCAAAACTATTATGGTGACTGGTACAGAAACCGTAGTAGGGAGTGAGATATTGAATGGAGATAGAAAGATAACTATAAGGAAAAGGGAGACAGGTACATTCTGCCTGACAGTCGAGATACAAAATCAAGAATGGAAGTGATGCTGACCAAACTGGTGAAGGGACAAGAGTCAGGAGGCTAGCCTTAAGGAAATCAAGGTTGATATTCAGGTTTGATCCAAAAGGTTGAGTCTCATGTAAATGCTATCAAGAAATTAAAGCACTAGTTTGGGTAGAACTCAACCACTTTAAGTCAAAGACAGCCAGGGACCCTTTTGACTAACACGGTTCAAAATCCTAAGACCGATGGTCACTGTCTGGCTATTGCTACCTAGAGGTAAATCTATTGTGGATCCCTGTTGCCTACTGCGGGTGAGTTGAAAGATGATAGTACTATGATTGTTGACACTCTTTTTATAGAGTTGGACCTAACAACAGGTGTTGAGGTTAGTGCACGTGAGGACAATGATAATGGTAATGTCCCTAAGTTGGAAGTTTGATAAATCCCATGACCATCACCACCTTTTTCTCAAAGATTATAGAAGAAAAGAGAGTGAGGGAAGTTCAAATGGTTCATTAAGATACGAAAAATATTGAGCTGAACATCCCTTTTCTGGAGGTATTAGAGCAGATGACTGGATATGCCAGGTTTATGAAGCAATCGGTTATGAACAAAGGGGATACTTTTGAGGATGTCAGTGGACTGCACCACTGTAGTGAAGTTATGTCTAAGTCTCTAGCCCAGAAAAAAGAAGATCCCGATTCATTCACTATACCATGAACCATTGGGTCACCCAAATTATCCAGAGCTTTATGTGACTTAGGAGCTAGCATAAATTTGATGCCACTGGTTGTATACAAGTAATTGGGCTTGAGCCCTCCTGAACCGACTATGATACAGCTGTTGATGGCTGACCGCACTATGAAGAAAACTGTGGGCATTTCTTTTGATGTGTTACTGAAAATCAATAACTTCATCTCTCCAGCTAACTTTGTCATTCTTGATTGTGAAGTTGATGTCGAGAGGCCCCTTATATTGGGGAGACCATCTATGTCCACAGGTAGAGCTACGGTTGACATAGAGAAGGAGGAGCTGAAACACATAGTTAGTTGTGAAGAAGCCACATTCAATGTCCAAAAAATAAAACAGCCTACCTACATGAGAGTGGTGTCGGTTATTGATTGTATTAATGACCTAGGAGGGTATTCTTTTGGGTAACTTGATGAATTATGAGTAGTCAAGGTACCCATATCATACCACAATGTTAAATCAAGTACAACATTGAAGGCAAACCATGGTCTTGTGGTGATGTTTGAGTAACTAACATATCCACGTCGTGCTACAACATTAAATCAATCACTGGGTGGAAGGCAACCCACTATTTTATTGTTCACTTTATATTGTTTTTGTAGGTTCATAGCTTAAGGAAGGCTTGGAATGAAGTAAAAATTGCTAAATTCATCATCTTCCAGGTAAGGGGGACTTTGTAACCAATTCATCAAGGTCATAAGTCCCACGTTGGCCAGGTAAGTTGTGCTTAAATAGAAAAGATGGAATTTTTAGATTTTTCTGGGGAATTTCAAGACTTTAACTTATGGAAATACTTAAAGGATCACAAATCCCATTTACGACCTTTCAAATAGCAAAATAAGTGTCAAAATATTAAGTTCAGAGTCTAGGGAACTTGGCCAAAATTTTTAACCCACATACGGACCGTATGTACCACATACAACTCGTATATGGAAGCCATAAGTAGGTAGCTGTGGGCCCAAATTTGGTTTAAAATTTTGAGCCCACCATTGCTTAATTAAACCCTAAATGACCTCTTCTCTATATAATCCCTATTTACTTATTTTTAACTTATAAAACTCTCAAAATTCTTCTTTATTCTTAAAAACACAAATTCCCTCTAAAATTTAAAACTACCCACGTTCTCACACATAAGTAAAGGCTAAATTAATACTTGTTCGTGGTACCAAATTTTCCTAAATCATTAAATACAAGTTCAATCTTGGGTTTTGCTTCACTTCTTCATAGTTCACATCTGGATTTCTCAAAGAAAAGGCAACTTTTTTAGCTCCTAATAGTGGTATTTTGATCTAAATGATAAGCAAGCACGTTCATATGTTTATTTAAATGCAAAATATGTAGAACCTATCATGCTTGTATGTAGGAGCCTTGAAGTAGCCTAAATTTTTTTAATGTAGGGCTTTGTTCTTGATTAAACTTTAAGATTAGGCCTTAAACAAAAGTTGAACCTGAACAAGTAGAGGAATACCAAAAGTTTGGCATGTTAGTTTGAAATGAAAAATAGGATTCTTGGTATATGAGTTCACATTGGACTTGTTGGGAGTACGAATAAGTTATAGGGTGTGAAAATTAAGTAAAAACTTGAAGTTTTTAAAATTTGAGATTTTTTTCAACTTTTCCAGTCCCTCATTATCTGTTAAATGCTAATACTTGGGTTTTCATGTATAAATGGCTCCTAAGGATTCAAAGAAGAAAGTTACAGCATCTAGGTGACAGGTTGAATCTTTCGAGAGTAGCAACTTATAGGAGGAATACTCATTTGCCCAAACCAAAGCATCCTAACTAGAGAAATAAGACCGGTGACTAGGGGTAAGAGGCAGGCTGTTGCTGAGGCTATTATTATTGCTAAAATGGGTGTACAAATTATAGAGAAATCATAGTGGGGCAAGTTGATAGCTTCTACTCGACTTATGACAAAGGCTGAGGCTATTGAGTTCCTAGGTAGGCCAAGGATGAAGACAGCCTAGACATCACCACAACACTATCGCCAGTCTAATGAAGGAGATAAAATATGATGATGTGGAGAAGTCATATTCTAAGTCAGCACCAGCAATAGCTATACGGGTCCTCAGTCTGGGGAAGGGTCCCAAGATGAGTCTGATGCCATAGAATAAGGAGCAATAATTCGTAGTACCCCAATCTAAGAAGGGTACAAATCAGGCTTCTCTCCAGGTGACAACTTCTAATTCATAGGCACTAGCTCAGTAGGGTTAGACTTTCGACCCCATGTATTATAATACCCCAAAAATCCAGACTACTACTAGAACTATGTTTCAAGCTCATGAGAAATAAATTATAGTGATTTGGTAGTTTTATGAGTGAGTTTAATGTATAGTAAGGCCTCAAATAAGTCCTAACTATTAGAAGAATCAAAATAGCCCTTACCAATTGAGTTTTGAGAAAAATGTTCCTAAAGTCAGCTTCAAATGAGAATATCTTTCGTTCTATTAAGAATCTTCCAGATCAAGACCCACCAATAGATAGATAATTGAATTATCTTTCTAGTGATAGCAATTTTGCCTTAATACGATACGCGGGGTGAGAAGTTATGGCACTTTTAGTTTAAGCCAGTAGCTCACTGCGATCATGCCGTGTTGCGGTGCTCCCAAATTCACGTTCGTTCTTTTCTAGTATGTCACCACGATTGGACAGTGATACACCAGAAATCATGGTAGATCAGGCACCGCATTCCATTGGAGTACAAAATTACACTCGTATTTTTTTAGTGAAGCACCGCGACGTGCCAAGGTGCAATATTGCACTCGTCCATTTCTAGTAAGGCACCGCGGTGGCACTGATTCACACTGAAGGGATAAATTGGGATTTTTCTGAAATTTTTAATTTTTTAGGGACAGTTTAGTCTTTTCCCATGGCCCCAAATCCATCCAAAACATGGGATTAAAACCCTAAAGGGGCATTATGTGCCCCATTACTCATAGTTTCCCTCCAAGAAACTAATCCACTCTCAAGGACAAACCCTAGCCATTCAAGATGCAAGCTCAAGTTTCAAGAAAACCACCAAGAACCTTCACAAATTCCTAAGTCAAGGTATGTTAATGTTCATCCATGGGTCCTTTCCACCCACGGAGTCTAAGAACCCAATTTTAAATTCAAAGTTATGATCTTTTACAAGTTATTATGATTTTTAACCATGAATCCCCATGAATTTTGATTCTATACCATGTTTACATGAAATTGTTGTTGTTATGAAACCCCACAGGTTTGAATGTTGTTGTTTGCTAATTTAAATCATGATTAAGTGATTTTGATATTGAAATCATGCTATTACTATAAGTTTTAACACTATTCCTATGCTTAGCTTAAACCACTCATTGCAAGTGATTGATAAAATGTGTAGATGAAAAGATTTTGAACAATGACTACTGAATATGTCCCTAAAGCATTAGTATGTTTTAAATATTATGGTTTCTATATCATGTTCATGCGAATTCAGAATAAAAACCTCAGTTATGATTTGGTATTGTGATCGTGCTATCTTTTCATGCTTATAAAGCATCCCCATGTTAAAGTCTTAGTCCCAATGTGTTTGATGAAATGCTTAAGTGAATAATTGTGAACCATGATTTCCTTCTATGGTTTCAAAGTTTTTATGTGGTCCTATTGTTATTGCTATCGAGTCTTGGGAGTTATGAATACCCAAAAAATTAGCTGTTTATAGAATTTTAGTAGTCATAAAATAGTTCAGATAAGCCATGAGCATATTCAGCCAGTTAGCCATCATGAGTTATTTGTCTAGTAAGCTTAGTTCAGTCCCATAATTAGTGTCAGTTTAGTTGAGAGTACGATTCAACATTGAGCGAACCTAGGTATGGGGACATACCCATCAGTTAGGACTGGTTCCTTAGAAGAAATCCCTAAGTTCTATAACTACGTAACTAGCGTAGGTTATGAAATATCACTCACCAGTTTAGGACTGACACTCTCAGGGATCACCTACCAGTTTAGGACTGATCTTAGGGGTTACCCGCCAGATTAGGAATGAATCCAAAACCATTTTTAGTACCCGTGGTATGGTACTAAGATCCTTTCAACTAGGGTTATAGGTTGAACCCAAATTAGTCCAGAGCGGAGCATGTCTGTTACATGATACCTCCCACAATTTTAGTTTTAGTACTCAGTTAGAATTTAGTTCAGTCTTGCTTGACCATAGCATACTGTTATTCTATTTCTAGATTTTTGTATTTTAGTTTACAGACTATATTCAAATATGTTTTATGCTTTGTCTCGCATTCTCAATCTTTATAGTTTTCATGCATTCTTACTCAGTACCTCATGCTATACATTCAGTTAGTTATTACTCATGCACATGAACCCATGCATATCAACATAACCTCATTTAGCATACCAGTACATTCAAAGTACTGATAGCATACTCATTTCTTGCATGATGATGTCTTATATCATAGGTTTGGACGCTCAGCGTGCCGACTGTACATAGACTTTTGAGTACATCAGCAGCAGAAGCCACGGTGAGTCCTCATCCTTCGAGGATGAGTTACCTTATATTCATTTACGATAGTAGTTTAGTTATTTAGTTAGTCAGAGTTAATAGGGGGCTTGTTCCATCTACTCCATAGTCAAACAGTTTAGAGGCTTTCAGAATGGTACAGATAGTCACTTAGTTTTTAGTTGTTAGTATCAACCATTTTAGCAGTATGGTCAGTATTGTTTTATAGACATAATCAGAACTATGTTTAAAACCTTATGATGTTTTCAGTTAAATTATTCATATGACTTCTATAATAAGCATATTATTCAGTGATCACAGCAGTACCAGCTCATAGGTTAGCTTGTGGTTCCCCGAAACTGTAAGCACCGTGTGTTGCCCAGGGTGTACTCTCGGGATGTTATACACATATCTCAAAAGGGCTTATTGATAGTTTCCAAGCACACATACAAGTGTACGTGGTCTACCAAGTAATATAGTGGACTTCAAGAATTCCAAATATCCATCCCATAGGGACTTGTTCTAACAATTATTTGATTTCAGTTCACGATTTAGATCAATATAGTGCAAGCATAACCAAACAAGAGTTTTGAATATTTATAAACTAATGTAAAATAAGCAATACACAAAATAAAATACCTGAGAAAATTAGTATGAGAGATCCCAGGGTTAAAGTACTCCGAACAATCATACTTCATTCGTTAACTTTCTTATCTTGGTTGTTGATTCATAGAGTTAATTGCATGGTCATGGTCTCCCAGCCTCTAATCGTTTACCTAATTGGGACATTACAAGTACATCGTTGAGAGGAGATGTAATAATCTAATTAAGTTCTTTAAGCTATCATCCTACATGTTAATAAAGTAAGGTTTCTAGATACATCCCTATCCTAGATGCTAATTTGAATTCCTTATTTTATAAGGAATAAGAACCCTACTTTATTCATCCCTACATTATATCTCCCTATTCCCTCTCCCGAGATCACAAGGTTGACAATATAGGTATTCCAAGGGTGATTAATTCCTTATAATCATTAAAACAAGAATAAATAAGTAACCAATAATGATAAGAAAATTAAACAAAGTCAATTCAAAACAATAATAATCATGTTCTAGGCTTTAACCCCGGAAAGGGAGTTTTTAACCACTAGTAGTCATAATCATCATCAAGGTAATTGTATGAAGGATCAAAACAATTAAGAAGCTAAATTAAAGAACGAAAAACCTAAAATTAAAGTTGTAGTAGCCTCCTCTCTTCTCCAAGCTGCCCCAAGATGTCAAAAATATGTTTTAAGACATCTTATTTATAGTAAATCAATCCTAAGCCATGTAGGAAAAGGATTTCATGTTATTCTTTTATAGCTGGGCACAGATTTCTCGCTTTCAAACTTTATCGCGTCGCACTAGAGTGCTCATCGCTATAAGCCCATGATGCAGCCTAATAACATCGAGTTACTAGAAATTTATAGTTCCCTTTTTATCCCTCACCGCAATGTACTAAAAATCCCATCTCTATTAGCACCGCAAAGTACCTCTAATCGCGGTGAGCTCCCAGGCATCCTCTTCTCATCATGTTGTGTCTCGTGCTTCTGTTGGTCCACTCCATGTTTTTGTGTGATGTTTACACTTATTTTATAGCCTTGTATACATCCACATACCATCATAATCAACTCACACAAGATCCTACATCAATTTGCACAATGGATTAGAGATTAATACAATACAATATCAAGAACGATGACTCAAACAAAAGCTAAGGCAAGGCTTGCTCATGTTGATCTTTAACTTGTTGTTTTGACTCTAAACTTGATCTAATTGAAATTTGAACATTATAAACAAGTTATTCCACATCTAAATACACAATTACGACCTTGGGAACTTATTAAACACAATAGAATCCAACACGATAGACAAGAACAACACCTAGTTCAAGCTAGTTCACTAGTTTTCTCGATTGAACTCTAAATGATCCATTTAAATGCATACTTATTTGAAAACACCATTACAAACATACTTGAACACTTATATACTTGTTTATATCATCATCACACATAAAGTACATGAATTTTCCTTAAAACAAGGCTAAATAAGTTCGACTAGCAACACTTGAGTGCATAAATACACCCAACATCACAACCCCACACTTAAAGGCTTGTTCATCCTCGAACAACTCTTAACTTCAAGCTTTATAAGCTGAGGAAACTCTACGATTCTACTATATGTAAGACACTCAAGCTAGTACTACAATGACTACACAGAATGCAAGTTTCTACACTAAGCATATTATATACACAATTGAAAGCTCATAAACACTAATAAAAAACATCCTAGCCTCAAGAATTTATTCAACAAGTTGGAAAACTTATGCTAATTGCTCAATTCAAGACATTATTAAAAATTACCCACATTTATCAAACATGTGCCCTCACAATAAGAGAGTTACCCAATCACTCATATAAATACAATTTATAACGCAATGGGTAAAAGAATCAAGTTACACTCACTCTCACAAAGAATTAAAAATTTACACATAATAAACCATAGGCTTGCCCTTAGTGTAGCACTTCACTAATATCAGAATGCAAAGCTTAGGATCAAATAGGTCTTTAAAGGTTGTAATGTAGGCTAAGGGCTAGGTAGGAACTATTTTGGCTTAATAGTGAGTATCTTCCCTAAGAGCTTTAATACATCACTTTATACAAACAATTCAACTCTAACAACCAAATTACACCATTTTTGTCTACCCTATTCCTTTATTTTCACCCCCTTTCATTAAGTTCTTTTACATACACTATGGTGGGAGTATTCTATGCACAACTCATTTAATTTGAACAATTGTTTTTCTTTTAATTACTTAGCTCCCTACCACAACACATAACAATTCTTTTGAACACCAATTACTATTACTTTGGGGCTTTGATTTTAACTTTTCCTTATTCAATTTTATACTCCTTAACTTACTTAATTATTTAATAAAGTTATTAGGGGCTTTGGATCAAATTAAGGTCTATCAAAGAAGGATTAGGCTACTTATGAGGTTGCCAAAGAAAAGTCTAAAGGCTCAATGGGGTTTACCATAATTAAGCACAAAGGGTAGGTCAAATAGAAGGTAAAAACAAAGCTATCAAAGAAATACCTATATCATCTTCTAAATCCACACTCTTAATTTTGTTTTGCACACACACTAGGAAAGGTCTAGACATCACATGCAATAAGGAATATACAACACCTTACATGCATATGGCACATGCTCAAATCACAAAGGATCATCATTGACTCAACCAAATAATAGCATGAATTCAACTTTAAGCCAACAAGTACAAGAGTCATAATCATGAGCCTAGGAGTCTCAAAAGTATTAATTTATTCAATAAATATGCTTTTATAAACAAAACACTTGCATCATGCAATCATTTATAGCACCAATAAGAAACTCTCACTAATTCCTAACACAATTTTTTTAAAATTTTTAAATTTACCTTAAAAATGGGAATTTCCCTACCCTACACTTAAAAATCTACTTTGTCCTAAAAGTATATTTAAAAGTAGAGATAGAAATACTCCCTGAGGCCTCTAGGCCTAAGTAGTAGCATCTATAAATATTAGGAGAGTATGGGGACCCCATACTTAGTCTTCGCCATTCTTCTTAGCTCAGTTTTTCGGTACTCAGACTTCCCATTAATCTGTTACTCAACAAAAACAAAAAAAATACATGAAATAAAAACTAAAAACCAAAAATAAAACATACCTACTTAACTTGGGTTGCCTCCCAAGCAGCGCCTAATTTAGTATCGCGGTACAACCCAACTACGGTTTAGCCAAATTCCTTTATCTTTTCCCTCAAACTTGGAGGCCATTTTCTAATTCATTTTTGACCTCTTCAGTGTGAAGTCTCAAGGTAAACAATAGTCTTAACTTTATCATTTTTAGGCTCATCTACTTACATTATGTCAGGCTTAGGTGGTAGAGGCTTTGGCTGCTCAATGAGGGTGTCCAAAGAGGTCTTTGGCAAAGTAACAACCCCATACTTATCCTCTTTAATAATAGTAATCATGCACAAATCTTTAAAATGGGATAGTTTGTTTCACATTTTGTATACTTTGAAGACCACCTCTTCATTCGCCAACCTCATTGTGAGTGTACCATTTCTCACAACAATGAATGTTCCTCCCATTGCATAGAATAAATTCCCCAAGATGATTGTTACCGACTTATTTACCTAAAAATTTAGAATAATAAAGTCAGCAGAAATAATGAATTTACCAATCATTTTAAGGATATCCTCTATCACTCATTCGGGATAAGCCTAAATGTAGTAGAACCAAGCTCGGTATTGGATTTTACAAGCCCAAAATATTGAACAAAGATAGGGGAATCAAGTTGAAACATGCCCCTAAATCATTCAGCACGTGGTGTAATACTTGTACCTTTTCCTAGCTTGAAATTGTTTAAAAAATATTAGGATCTTTCTTTGAAAGATGAATCTAATTTTGCACATATGGTATTTTTAAGATTTTAACTTTTTGTCATGTGTAAAATTCAATAAGCTTTCCATCGATATAAAATTCGCCCAAATTTTATAACTAGATAAGAAGTTATGACTATTTCAAGTTTTCATTGTAAAATAACGCCATATTGGTCAGTGGCGCACTGCGCCACAAGATAAAATGGCAATTGTCGTTTTCTAATGTATCAATGTGATTTCCTCTGTGTCGCGCTAAAGTTCCAGGTCGAAAAAGAAGAGGCAACGCGATGGCTTTGCGTCGCGGCATCCCTTTCGTCCATGAAGCCCAAGAATTCCTTTTTGAAATTCAAGTTTATAGATTTTCTTATGAATTTTGTTATTGAGATGCTCTTGTTAATGTGGATAGTGAGAAATTAAATTCTGCTCCATGTTGGGTGATAAATTCTATGTGGGTTAAATTATTATAGATATAGATTCCTGCAAACTTATGACTAAACCCTTGAATAATGAAATTAGAATTGAACCATGATGTTTAATTATTATACAATGATGTTTACATGTACCATGCCAACAATATGTTTGATTAAAGTCCTAGATGAAGGAAAAGTGTCTAACTAGCATGATACCATGAAATCCCCATATATGTACAAGTTATGCCTATCATATGTTTTGATGAAATGCTTCTATAAATGTATTATCGATTATGATGTTAGTTATATATTCAAGTAAGTTATGCTTGGTTAGTTTTCTTCCATTGGGTCCTGGGGTACTCGTACCCGAACATTAGCTGTGTGCCTAGAGCCATGTCATGTTTTCACGATACTCTCAGTCAAGCTATGAATTCTTAGACTTCAGATAGTCTTATGACTCAAGAAATCTCCATGATCTTATAAACTCAATCAGTTGTCAGATATCAGTAGTATTCCATCAGTTAACGGAATTCAGTAACTCAGCCCATGTTTACTTCAGTATATCATGTTTAGATTTAATTCAAATAGGAGTAGGAATTAGCACCGAGTGAACCCAAGGATGGGAACACATACTATCAGATGAGAGTATAATTCTTAAAAGTCATCCTTACATTCCAAAACTATGTAGCCAACATAGGTTGAGACATCAACACTGTCCGATGAGGGTTGATGAAGTGGATAAGCACTGTCATATAAGGGCCCCACCATTCTCTTTTAGGGATACTATCAGATGAGGGTCATCCACAACTTGTCCTTACTAGTGGTGTAGTATTGACACCCTTCTAATTAGGGTTACAGATTAAACCCCAACTCAATTATAATGGCATATTAGGGGCATGTCAGTTAGATAACTATTTCCCACAGTTTTATGTTACAAAATTAGGACTGTCAGATACAGCCTATCAGTCTCAGTAATAGAACTCAGATAGTTCTTCAGATTTTAGGACTGTCAGATACAGTCAACTCAAGTACAATACGGGACTCAGCTAGTTCCATTAGATTCAGGACTATCAGATACAATCACTCATGTTATCAGTTATATCAGTTATCAGTATGTCATGTTATCAGTATTCAAATTCAGTAATTATGTTATCACAGTATCAGTGTCAGTTATTATATCTCATGCATATATTCTCATGCTCATGATAGTCAGTCTGTTTTTGTTATTGTTCATGCATATAAGCACCATGCATTCAGCCTACCACACATGCATACCAGTATATTCAAAGTACTGACGCATTTGCACTATGATATCTTATACCATAGGTTCAGAGACACGAACTCCAAAGCATCAGTAGATTCCAGTGTCAACTGTCAGAGTTAGCAGTGATTTCTTATCTTTTGAGGACATAATCATCATTTTACTATCTCAATAATTATTTTATTAGTTGGGGTTAGTTGGGGATATGTCCCATCAACTCATTATTCAGAAAGTCATATTTTAGAGGCTTTCCAAACTACAATATGTTCTGATAGCTTATTTTAGTTCTTTGGGTTTTTCATACCCTTCCCTAATGTTATATTTTTATTAGATACTATGTCTCAGTTTTGAACCTTATGGACTTTCAGTTTATTTTTCCTATTATAAAGTATTTTATGTAGTATACAAATATCAGTCATGGGTTAGCTTGTGGTCCTTCGGGGTCATGAGCACTGTGTAGCATTTTGGGTACCAGTTTGGGGCATTACAAACTTGGTATTATAGACTAAGGTTCAATAGAATCTTAGGAAATTTGAAAGCCGCATCTAGTAGAGTCTTGTGCATGGGTGTTTTGCATGCCACATTTATGTACAAGAGGCTATAAGATGTTTTAGGAATAGTTTCCCCTCTTTCAGTATTCATTTTATGCCAGTGAGCATAATCTCAAGTCAATATTTAAGTCTAATCTGTTTCTCCCTTTTTTCTACAGAACATGCCTCCTCAAAGAAGAACGAAAATCAGCCAGCCCCTCAGCCTGAAGAACCTTTGGGAAAATATGTTTCATATTCAAAGTTCCAAGCTGCATTTACTACTTTTGCTAACTCAGTTGCTGCTCAAAATAAATGACCAACTATCATTCCAGCCAATCCAGTGGCTAATTCAGCTACAGCTTAGATTTGAGATTTCACCCAAATAAATCCTCCATCTTTTCTTGGGTCTAAGTCAGATGAGGACCCTCAAGAATTCCTAGATTAGGTGCAGAAGGTTACAGACATAATGGGGGTTACTTCTTACGAGACTACTGAGCTAGATGCATATTAGTTACAGGATGTTGCTTACAGTTAGTTTAAATAGTAAAAGTTAGAAAGTCCAGATGATGCAGGGCCTGTTGAGTGGGAGGAATTTGCTTATGCTTTCCTTGATAGATTCTTTCCCCTAGAGCTTAGAGAAGCTAAGGTGTTAGAATTCATCAACCTCAGGAAGGGCAACATGACGGCGAAAGAGTGTTCTCTTAAGTTTACTCAATTAGCCAGATATGCCCCTCATGTAGCTGCAGATAGCAGGGCCAAGATGAGTAAATTCATTTTAGGGATGAATGATAGCATGGTTAATATGTGCAAATCCACTATGTTAAATAGTGACATGACTTTAGCCAAGCTCGTGACTCATTCTCAGTAGATAGAGGAGCAGAAGATTAAGCAGATGGAGAAGTAGAATAAGAGAGCTAGGATAGGTAGCTTTAATTTTAGTCAGTCTAAGTCAGAGGGAGGCAATCACTCTCAGATTCATCCTAAGTCATCAGTTCTAGTTCCTTCATCATCCAGTGCTCCAGTTCCTAAGTTTGGAGAGGGTAACAAAGATAGAGTGCCAGGCTCTGAGTCTCAAGGTAGTGTTAGCAGTGCCCGAACTAATTGCTTTTGTTAGTCTTGTGGTAAGAACCATAAGGCTGTGTACAGAGCTGGAAACAATGTCTATTTCGGTTATGGTAAGCTAGGCCACAGAGTCAGATACTGCCCTCAGTCAGGTTATTAGAGTTATCACTGCTCCTCAGCTCAGTCCAGTCACCTAAATCAGTAGGGTGCCACCTCCAGTGCTACTAGTGAGCAACACCCAAATCGACTCTATGCTCTCCAGTCCCGGCAAGATCAAGAAAATTCTCCTGATGTGGTTACTGGTATGTTACAGATATTTTATGTGTATATTTATGCTTTGCTAGATCTAGGTGCTTCCTTGTATTTTGTTACTCCCTATATAGAAGTTGATTTTGGAGTCAGTCCCAAAATTCTAACATATCCCTTTTCAGTCTCTACCTTAGTGGGTAAAACTATCATAGCCTGATGGGTATACAGGAACTGTCCGATTATGATATTTTAGAAAGTTACTTCAGAAGATATAGTCAAATTAGAGATGACTGATTTTGATGTCATTCTCGGTATGGATTGGCTTCATTTCTGCTATGCCATAATTGACTACAAAATAGGATAGTCCAGTTTCAGTTCCTAAGTGAACCCATCCTTAAGTGGAAAGGTAATGTATCCGCTTTTAGGGGTCAGCTTGTTTCCTACTTTTGGGAAAGGAAAATAATATCTAAGGGATGTATCTATCATCTTGTTCATGTTAAGGATTCTAGTTTCGAAACTCTCAGTCTTGAATCCATTCCATTTGTGAATGAATATTTAGATGTCTTTCCCAAAGATCTTCTAGGAATTACTTCCAAAAGGGAAATAGACTTCGGCATTGATCTTTTTCTAGATACTTAGCCTATCTCTATTCCACCATATAGAATGGCACCAGTAGAACTCAAAGAATTGAAAGAACAGTTGAAGGATCTCTTAGATAAAGGATTCATCAGGCCCAATATTTCCCCGTTGGGCACACCAGTATTATTCGTATGCAGGAAAGATGGTTCTCTCAGAATGTGTATAGACTACCATCAACTCAATAAGGTCACGGTCAAGAACAAGTATCCTCTTCCTAGAATCGATGACTTATTTGACCAACTTAAGGGTGCTAGCTATTTCTCCAAAATAGACCTCAGATCCAGCTATCATCACCTCAGAGTAAGAGAATATAACATTCCAAAAATAGCTTTCCGTACTCAGTATGGTCACTTCGAATTCCTAGTCATGTCATTTGGTCTTACCAATTCCCCAACAACTTTCATGAACTTGATGAACTGTGTGTTCAAATAGTACTTAGACATGTTTGTCATAGTCTTCATAGATGATATTCTGGTTTATTCCCGTAGTGCGCGAGATCATGCAGACCATCTCAGAATAGTACTTCAGACACTCATAGATCATCAGCTATTCTCCAAATTCAATAAGTGAAAATTTTGGCTAAGGTTATTAGCATTCCTTGGTCATATCATTTCAGGTGATGGTATTAAAGTAGATCCTCAAAAGACCGAAGCGGTAAGAAACTAGCCCAGACCTGTCTCTTCATTAGATATCAGGAGTTTCTTAGGTTTAGATGGATATTACAGATGGTTTGTTGAGGTATTTTTTTATATTGCATCCCCTATGTCCAGATTGACTCAGAAGAAAATCAAGTTTCAGTGGTCAGATCCTTACGAGAAGAGTTTTCAGGATTTGAAGACTCGACTCACCTCAGCTCCAGTTTTAGCTCATCTAGATGGTCCATATGGGTTCGTAGTGTATTGTGATGCATCCAGGGTAGGTTTAGGTTGTGTCCTCATGCTGTATGGTAAGGTCATAGCCTACGCCTCTAGACATCTTAAACCCTATGAGAAGAATTATCCTGCTCATGATTTTGAGTTAGCAGCCGTAGTCTTTGCCTTAAAGATTTGGAGGCATTATCTCTATGCAGTTTATGTATATTTCTTCACAGATCATAAGAGTCTTCAGTATGTTTTTTCTTAGAAAGATCTCAATTTTCATCAGAGAATGTGGTTAGAGCTCTTAAAAGATTATGACATGAGTGTCCTCTATCATTTGGGCAAGGCTAATATAGTGGTTGACACTCTCAGTAGATTGTCTATGGGTAGTGTTGCTCATGTGGAGGATAGTATGAAGAAGTTAGCTCAAGAAGTACATCATCTTGCTAGACTAGGTGTTTGCTTAGTCGATATAGATAAGGGTGATATAAGGGTTTAGAGTAGTTCAGAATTATCTCTAGTTTCTGAGGTAAAAGAAAAGCAAGATAAAGATCCCAGCCTTGTTAAGTTGAAAGAGCCAGTTTAGGATTAGAAAGTAGAGTTTTTATCCCCAGGGTGAGATGGTGTTTTGCGTTGTCAGGGTCGTCTCTGTGTTCCAGTTGTAGATGACGTACAACAGCGAATTCTTGCTGAAGCACATGGCGTATGCTACTCTATTCATCCAGGGTCCACAAAGATGTACCGCGACTTGCGGGAAGTCTATTGGTGGAGTGGGATAAGGAAAGATATTGTAGAGTTTGTTTCTAAGTGCTCTACATGTCAGCAGGTTAAGATAGAGCATCAGAAGACTAATGGTCCTATGCAGGAGTACATTATTCCTACTTGGAAGTAGGAAGAAGTAAACATGGACTTCATAACAGGTTTGCCTTGAAATCGTCATCAGTATGATTCAGTTTGGGTCATTGTAGACAGGATGACCAAATCAACCCATTTTCTTCCAGTTCATACCTTTTATTCAGCCGAGGATTATTCCAAACTCAGCATTAGGGATTTAGTCAGATTATACGACATTCTGTTATCTATTATCTCTAACAGAGACCCAATTCACCTCTTAATTCTGGAAAGAGTTCCAAAAGGGTCTTGGTACCCAATTTCATCTCAGTACAACCTTTCATCCTCAGACAGATGGTCAAGTAGAAAGGACCATTCAGACTTTAGAAGATATGCTACGGGCGTGTGCAATTGATTTCAAGGGTAATTGGGATGACCACTTGCCTTTGATTGAGTTTGCATACAGTAACAACTATCATTTTAGTATTTGGATGGCTCCATTAGAAGCTCTATATGTAGGAGATATAGATCTCTGATCGGTTGGTTCAAAGCTAGCGAGGCCTCAATCATAGGGCCTGACTTAGAATTTGATGCCTTAGAAAAAGTCTAGTTGATTAGAGAAAGACTTCGAGCTGCTCAGAGCCGACAAAAGTCTTATACAGACATTCATAGAAAAGATATCAAGTTCGATATTGGTGACTATGTATATCTAAAGATCTCTCCTATGAAGGAAGTAAAGAGGTTAGGTAAGAAAGGGAAACTCAGTCCCTGATATATCGGTCCCTTCAAGATTCTCAGTCAATTCGGCAAGGTAGGATATGAGCTTGAATTGCCTTAAGATCTAGCCTCAATTTATCCAGTCTTCCATGTCTCTTTTCTCAAGAAGTGCATAGGTTACCCAACAATTGTAGTCCCTATTTAGAGCATTGATGTTTAGATCAGTCTCTCTTATGAGGAGATTCCAGTCAAAATCCTAGACTATCAAACTCGTAGACTGAGGAACAAAGAAGTCCCTCTAGTTAAAGTTCTTTGGCAAAATCAGTCTATCGAGGGAGCTACTTAGGAAGCAAAAGTAGACATGCATACCAAGTATCCTCACCTCTTCTCTGCCAATTGAGATCAAGCTTAAGGTAACAGTCCTCCTTAAGCTTACTCAGTTTCATGTTCAGTGTTTATCATAAACTTGGTATCAAGTACCATTGCATATTCAGTCATGCATTCATGTATTAGTTTAGTTATATAATTATGAATTAGACATGCATTATCATTATGAGAAACTTAGTTCCTCAGAACACTCAATCATGTATTCATGAATTAGTTGCACATGCATCAGGTATGCGTGTCCAGTATGATATATTAAGTTATCAGTTATGTCAGTCATGAGATCATGTTTCAATTATTCATGTTTAGTATGTATGTTAGTTTATGTTCTTCCTCTCACTCTCAGTTTCATTTGAGGATGAATGTTCTTGAGGGGGAGATACTATAGTACCCCATACCTTTTCCTAGCTTGAAATCATCTAAAAAATGTTAGGATCATTCTTTGAAATATTAATCCACTTTTGTACACATGGTATTTTTAAGATTTTCACTCTTTTCCATATGAGAAATTCAATAAGCTTTCCATCGATATAAAATTTGCCTAAATCTGATAACGAGGTAAGAAGTTATGACTATTTCAAGTTCTCATCATAAAACAGTGCCATATTGGTTAGTGGCGTGCTACGCCACAAGCTAAAATGGAAATTGTCCTTTTGCAGTGTCTCAGTTTGATTTCCTCCACTTTACACCAAAGTTTCAGGTCACAAAATAAGGGGCAACGTGATGGCTCCGTGTTATGCCATCCCTCAGTTTCCAATTGTCAAATTCTAGTGATACGACGCGATAGCACTACGTCGTGCCAAGGATCCAATTTGGGAAATTTTTACTAAAATTACAAGACACGTTCAGGGTTAAAATGGTCAATTTCCCACTCCTACTTAAGTCCTGTAACACATGATTCAACTACTTTTCATCCAAAATACACTCTCTTCTCTCAAAAATCTGTCAAGAACAACCTAGAGCTTTTCATAGAAGATTTAAAATCAAGAATTTCCTCCATCAATCTTCATGTATTTACGAACCAAGGTATGCATTGTCTTCATTTATGAACTCCTTTCGTCCATGAAACCCAAGAATCCCTTTTCTAAATTCAAGTTTATGGATTTTCTTATGAATTTCGTGATTGGGCTGCTCTTGTTCATGTGGATAATGAGAAATTGAATTCTACTCCATGTTGGGTGATAAATTCTATGTAGCTTAAATTATTATAGATATAGATTCATGCAAATCTATGACTAAACCCTTGAATGATGAAATTAGAATTGAACCATGATGTTTAATTATTGTACAATGATGTTTACATATACCATGCCTACAATATGTTTGATTAAATGCCTACATGAAGGAAAAGTGTCTAACTAGCATGATACCATGAAATCCCCATGTATGTACAAGTTATGCCAATCACATGTTTTGATGAAATTCTTCTATAAATGTATTATGGATTATGATGTTAGTTATATGTTCAAGTAAGTTATGCTTGGTTAGTTTCCTTCCATCGAGTCCTGGGGGTACTCATTCCCGAACATTAGCTATGTGCCTAGAGCCATGTCATATTTTCACGATTCTCTCAGTCAAGCTACGAATCCTTAGACTTCAAACAGTTTTATGACTCAAGAAATCTCCATGATCTCATGAACTTAGTCAGTTTTTAGATATCAGTAGTACTCCGTCAGTTAATGGAATTCAGTAACTCAACCCATGTTTAGTTCAGTAAACATGTTCAGAGTCTATTTAGATGGGAGTAGAAATTAGCACTGAGTGAACCTAAGGATGGGAGTACACACTATCAGATGAGGGTGTGATTCTTAGAAGTCATCTTTGCATTCCAGAACTATATAGCCAGCATAGGTTGAGACATCAACACTGTCCAATGAGGGTTGATGAGATGGATAATCACTGTCAGATAAGGCCTAAACTTTTCTCTTTTGGGAACACTATTAGATGAGGATCACCCATAGCTTATCCTTATTAGTGGCGCGGTATTGACACCCTTCTAATTGGGGTTACAAATTGGACCCTAACTCAGCCATAATGGCATATTAGGGGCATGTCAATTAGATAACTACTTCCCATATTTTTATGTTATAGAATTAAGGCTGTCAGACATATTCAATCAGTCTCAGTAATAGAACTTAGATAGTTCTTCAGATTTCAGGACTGTTAGATATAGTCAACTCAGATAGAGTACGGGACTCAGCTAGTTCCATTAGATTTAGGACTGTCAGATACTGTCACTCATGTTATCAGTATTCAGATTCAGTAATCATGTTATCAGGGTATCAGTGTCAGTTATTATGTTTCATGCATGTATTCTCACATTCATGATAGTCAGTCTTCTATTGTTATTGTTCATGCATATGAACCCCATGCATTCAGCCTACCTCACATGCATACCAGTATATTCAAAGGACTGATGCATTTGCGCTATGGTATCTTATACCATAGGTTCAGAGACACGAGCTCCAGAGCATCAGTAGATTCCAGTCTCAGCTGTCAGAGTTAGTAGTGAGTCCTCATATTTCAAGAACATAATCATCATTTTATTATCTCAGTAATTAGTTTATTTGTTGGAGTTAGTTGGGGATATGTCCCATCAACTCCTTATTTAGACAATCACGTTTTAGAGGTTTTCTAGACTACAGTATGTTCAGATAACTTATTTTAATTGTTTTAGGCATTTCATACCCCTTCCTGATGTTATATTTTTATCAGGTACAATGTTTCATTTTTGAACCTTATGGCCTTTCAGTTGATGTTTCTGCATTATAAAGTATTTTATGCAGTATTCAAGTACAGATATCAGTCATGGGTTAGCTTGTGGTCCTTCGATGTTCTGAGCACTATGTAGCATTTCGGGTACTAGATTTTGGGTGTCACACATGGACTATCTCACTATTCCCAATCTGAATAGAGGAAGTGAACTTCCCCAGGTCCTTAAGCTTCTTGGGCATTTTCTATGTTATTACAGCGCTACACTCTTTAGTGAGTGTTACCATTTCAAATTCCTCCAACTTTACCTTATTAGAAACCATATCTTTCAAGTACTTATCATACGTAGGCATACTTTGCAAAATATCTAAAAGATGAAGTTTAATGTGAAGCTCTCTGAATGTGTCAAAGAATTTTTTAAAACATGCATTCTCCTTTGCTTTTCTATTCTTGTGTGGGAAAGGGAGTTGCAACATCTGTTTCTCCACTTCTACGACAACTTGTTTTTTGAGTACTCAGACTTGCTCAACTTTTTAGCAACTCTGCCATTTACCTATTCAGTCACCACATCAGCATATAACTCTTTAGTTACCTTTGGAGGTTCTTCATCAAGTTCTTTACTACTTCTCAACGTGATTGCCATTACTTTTTTTGGATTTTCTATATCTCCTGGAAAACCACCTTCAGGTCTGGTAGTTAGTGTCTGCTATAACATCCCCAACTGCAACTCTAAGCATCTCATGGACATTTGTTGATTCTTTACATATGCAGCCAACTGTGTTTGATTAGTTAGAATTTGTTTTATCATCTCTTCAAAGTTGCTAGTTGAATGATTTCCTTGTGAATGTGGTTGCTGAATTTGTTGTTGTTCGGTATTCCATAACCGATTCAGTGGCTGATTCTGCCACTTAATGTTTTAGGCATTCCCATAATTCTACCTTTGAGCATTTTCCACATACATCACAGACTCAGGATTTGCAGCACACATAGCAGCTGAATGGCCATTGTTACCATAAACTTCACACCAACTTGCAGTTTGTTGGATTGCATTAACCGTGGTTGAAGGCTGTGCGACACCTAATTTTATGTTGCCGAGCTGCGTAATCAACTGATTTTGTAATGCAACAATTTGAGAAGATATTGCAGTAAACTGATCCACTTCCAAAATAGCTATAATCTTATTAGTAGCACTCCTAGAATCTGAATGCCACTTTGGATTCCCTTGAGCTATGCCTTGACCACCTATAGCTGAATTTAACAAAATTTTGGTACTATAGTCAAGTGCCTTTACGGAAGTACGAGCTAGTACCTCATTTGATTGTTGATAATGTGGACAGTCCCAAAGAAGTTCCTTGAAGCGCTCCCAAGAATGGTATAGATTCTCGTTCGGCTCACTGAAAAGTCTCACAGTTTTGCCAGACGAAAATAAATATATGAGGAATTTTCATTCCATATCATCCTACGATATGATTGAATTTTCTGTCTCAGCACTCAACCACTTTTTTGCTTCCTCCAACAGTGAAGAGGGGAACAACGACATCCTCACATATTCTTTATTCACACCCACGGGGATGAATGTGTCATTGATTTTCGGAAAATTTTGCAAGTGGACCTGTGGATATTAATGTGAAAGACCTATGAACTATCCACTGCTAATCAGAAGCTGTACCATATTTTGTTTGAGCTCAAAATTGCCTCCAGCTGTCAGCTTCTAAAATAGGGAGGTCAAATTTATTAGAATTAGGATTTCCACTTCTCTAACTGTCCTGCAGGCTGCTTGTTGATCAACCACGATAGCAGGATTAACTCTATCTTCTTTGATTTATAGAAAGTAGGGGAGAATGATTGCTTCTTTCCTTCATTGATGGAATAATTGCTCAGGTTCCAGGATTGGTTTAACCAATTCTCGAGCCCTTGCCAGCTTAGTACTTTGAAAACCTGTTTCCTGCAAATACAAAATCAAGACCAAGCATAAAATAGCAAAATAATCCAAAAAGTAAAACTAAAAATAAAACAGTTGCCAAACTACAAGTCCTCGACAACGGTGCCAAAAATTTAACAGTGCCCAAGCATACACGCAAGTGTACGTAGTCTACCAAGTAATATAGTATCCTTCAAGGAAGCTGAATATTGATCCCATAGGGACTTGTTCTAACAACTATTTGATTTTAGTTCACAATTTAGATCAATCTAGTGCAAGCGTAACCAAACAAAAGTTTTGAATATTTATAGACTAAAGTAAAGTAATCAATACAAAATATAAAATACTTGAGAAAATCAATAGGAGAGAGCTCAGGGTTAAAGCACTCCGAACAATTTTACTACGTTATTGAACTTCATTCGTTAACTTGCTTATCTTGGTTGTTGATTCGTAGAATTAATTTCATGATCATGGTATCTTGACCTCTAATCATTTACCTAATTTGGACATTACAACTACATCGTTGGGTAGGGATATAATAATCCAATTAAGTTATTTAAGCTATCATCCTATATGTGAATCAAGTAAGGCTTTTAGATACATCCCTGTCCTATACACTAATTCAAATTCCTTATCTCATAAACGAATAAGAACCCTACTTTTTTCATCCCTATGTTATATCTCCCTATTCCCTCTCCTGAGATCATAAGGTTGACAATATATGTATTCTAAGGGTGATCAATTCCTAAAATTAATTAAAACAATAATAAACAAGCAACCAATTGTGATAAGCAAATTAAACAAAATAAATTCAAAAAAATAGTAGTCATGTTCTTGGATTTAACCTCGGAAAGGGAGTTTTTAGCCACTAGTAGTCATAATCATCATCTAAGTAATTGTATGGTGGATCAAAACCATAAAGAAGCTAAATTAAAGAATGAAAAACCAAAAAATAAAGTTAGAGTAGCCTCCTCTCTTCTCCATGCCATCCCAAGATGTCAAAAACCTATTTTAAGATGTTTTATTTATAGTAAACCAATCCTAAGATGTGTACGAATAGGATTTCATGTTATCAATTTATAGCTGGCATAGATTTCCCACTTTTGAACTTTATTGCATCGCACTAGAGCGCTAATCACTATAAGCCCGTGACGTGGCCTAATCCATTGAGTTACTGGAAATTGACAATTGCCTTTTTATCCCTTAACACAACTCGCCAACCATCCTATCTCTGTTAGTACCATGAAATACATCCAATCGCGGTGAGCTCCCAGGTATCCTCTTCTCGTCATGTTGTGTCTTGCGCTTCTATTGGTTCGCTCCACACTTTTGTGTGATGTTTCCACACATTCTCCAACCTTGTATTCATCCATATTCCATCATAATCAACTTACAAGAGATCCTACATCAATTTGCACCATGGATTAGAGATCAATACAACACAATATTAAGAACAATGACTCAAACACGAGCTAAGACAAGGCTTGCTCATATTGATCTTTAACTTATTATTTTGACTCTAAACTTGATCAAATTGAACTTTACACATTATAAACAAGTTATTACACATCTAAATACAGAATTTAAATCTTGGGAACTCATTAAACATAATAGAATCTAGCACAATATACTAGAACAACACCTTGCTAAAGCTAGTTCACTAGTTTTCCCATTTGAACTCTAAATGATCCATTTTAACCCATAATTGTTTTAAAACATGTTTACACACATACTTGAACACTTATATGATTTTTATACCAACATCACACATAAAGAACATGAATTTTCCATAAAATAAGGTTAAACAAGCTCAACTATCAACACTAGAGTGCATAAATACACCCAACATCACCTATTGATAAGGTGAACTCAAAGTGTTGTGTGGAGGGCCTTCAGACAATATTTGAGATGGACAACCATATTTTTAGAGAGATTGGATGACCTAAAAGCGTCATTTATAAGGAGAGATAGATTAATGTTTTGGGGTTGGCTGGAGAACCACAACTACAGGTAGGTTTTGAATGATATCAACTAGGGTGGATGACCAGACCCTTAGGTACTTACAAACTGACATTGGTTTATGAATTCTATGCATCATACCATACCAATGTGTCTTTGAATATGTTGAAGAGGTCTATTTTAAGGCAGGTTGATCTGCCACAACTTTAGTAGACATTAGTTAGAGGGGTTATGGTTGACATATCAGCAATGGACATCCATCGAGTTCTCTTTAGTCTAGATTATAGTGCACCAACATCCACAATAAACTGTGATTACATATTGCAAACTGAATGAGATGGATATATTATGTGAGATACTGACCAAATGAGTGAGAAATTAAGGTTAACGAGATGGATTGATAAATACATTTCACTTCTAGATGATGAGATCCCTTGGAAAGAGAGGCGCAATATGATAAAATAGACAATACTGACATTTACTGTGAAGTTTTGGTGGCTATTAGTTTGATTTAGATTATGTTTAATGGGTGTAGACAATGTATTGACTTGGGAAAGAGCTTCTCTTATTGCTAGTTTGATGGACGAATATGACATTAACTTAGCAGCTATTATCCAATATGAGTTTTGCGAGAGAGCTTTTGGTGAGACGATGACTCTACTATTTCCATGTATTATCCAAAGACTATGTAATAATGATAGTGTGACTAAGGTATCAGAAGTTGATGAGGGAGTAATTGAAATAGCTAGAGCACAAACTAGATTGATGAAGGATTTGGCATGTGCATCCATTATTGTACCTCCGCCCAGTCTAAGGGCACATCAATACCTATAGAGCCAATTGGGACACAAGGAGGTGATATGGGACTTAGTGTTAATATTGAGATAGAGGAGCAGATAAAGGCCACCAAGTTGAGCACTCAGGGTGAGTGGACATCAGCTACTTCTACATCATCCCTGGATTCTAGTTTAGAATCGGTGAGTGTATCTTTAGTGCCCTATCGCCCATTCACTACAACTGTTGATTCAGGTATGACTATTATATCACATAAGTTTTTGTATAGCTTAGTGGACAGTCAGGGAGTTACTCAAGCTCAATTATAAATTATTGAGCTCGAGGTGGCTACTTTATATAAGCAGATTTGACCATTCGTTCGATCTGGAATAGAGATGGTAGAGACTTAGTGGGATTCTACACATAGAGCTGCTATGTTAGAGTTATGTGTTGATTTATAAGCATATATTGATACTTTTGAGAGATGTGTTGTTGCCTAGTTTGTAGAGATTAAGGCGCTAGATCTAAGACACAGGAGAGAGGAGATGGATATTTTACGAGCAGAGTACACTCTCACACAGAGAGCCATATGATAGCCACTATTCAGACATAATCTCTATATAGGCCCAGATACTTAGATTTATTTGTGGAGAATGATGAGGAGGTTCCCACAGTTGGGACCAAGAAAGGTCACGTGGGGACCAATAGGATTCCAGTATTCCATATTACCAGGCCTTGCAAAAGGCCAGAATGAGTCAAGGGAGACTGAGTTTATTGATCGATAGAGGGGTACTGAGCTATCAGCAGATGAATCTTTTAATAGTGCACCGCCACTACCACCGCCTCTACTAGTGGATATACCCTTATTTGAGAAAAATCATGACACAGATACCTAGTGCTTCCTAGACATGTCCTCATTCCCATTGTTTTATATTATCTTAGAACATTGAGGATAGTGCATAGTCTTTTAGTTGGGGATGGGGTATATCATAGTCGCTGTGGGTTTTTGCGCCATGCTTCTTTTTCTGTTGATTATGGTATAGTTGTAGAACTGATATGTCTAGGTTAAAACTTGTGTCATATTGTGTTTTATTTAGTATATTGTTCTATTTTTATGTAATTAGGAGATTTTAAGCATTTAGTGCAGTTGCCATGTTTTTGACTGATTGATTCTGAGAAAAATTATACCCCTCTAAAAATTTGTGTTTTTAGAGCTGTGTGAATATATATATGTGTGACCATTGTGGATCTTGTTGTCGCATTAGGATTAGGAAAATTCTAATAATTTACTAATAATTGCATGAACCGGATAGGTAGTAGCTTTTAATATCAACTCTGTTCCATGTGTGTGTGAGATCTACTCAGTTCCCTTTGTGTGTTAAATCAAGAACTTGCCAAGCTAGCCTTGCCAAGGTTGTAGGATAGTTGGTTAGGAAAGGATCGTAGGCCGGTTTTTATGTTAGTCCACTTTGAGCCTAAATGAACTTCGATGTGTGAATTATACCCTTGATCCTTATTTTTGAGCCTGTATAGCCTATTTTTCTTGTTACACCTTTCACCTTCTTGATCTGAGGTGGATTTATGCACCTCAGAGTTGTAATCCGAACTTATTTAATGTAGTTTTGAGGGATTCTTGTGTGATTAATATGATAATAATGATATAAATGAGCATCTAAGTTTTAAAGTACTTAATTACAATGTTTAAGGTGTTTTTCAAATAAGTTAGGACTAAAATTGGTCACTTAGAGTTCAAACGAGAAAACTAGTGTTACTAGCTTGAGCTAGGTGTTGTTCTAGTTGATTTCGATGGAATCTAATGTGTAATGATTTCCTAATGGTTTGATTGTGTAATTATTTTTGGAACAAATTATTTATTGTGTTTAAGAATCAGTTGAATCAATCCAAGAGTCAAAACCAAGTTAAAGATCAAAAGGACAAAACTACTATTCTTAGCCTAAGTTTCTAGTTCACCATATTTGATGTTGTGTTTTTTTGAGCTCTAATTCATAGTGTTTTATGCTATAGGATTCTTTGTGAATTTTTTATGATGATACATGTATGATACACAATCCATAAATCAACTGGAAACACCACCACAAAGCTTGGAATGGATGGACAAACGCACGAGACAAGATTTAACGTAAAATGGACCTCTTGGAGTTCATTATCACATCGTGGGGATTAGACACTTCTATGGGGTTACACACATATGGAACTTCCTAAGGGACCCAAAAATGTATGTATCCTCTATTAGGGCGTGCCACACACCCTAGGTACCGCGATAGAGGTCGCAATGCTGACCCTAGTCCAATTTCGGTATATTTGACCTCCTATAAATAGGACACTTGAACATGAGGCTAGAAACCTTGGACGACCTTGAAACTTTGAGGGAGGCTGGAAAACACTTCAAATAGGTTTTTTATTTCTTTAATTTATTTTTTATGGATTTTATCATGTATTCATCTACTGTGATTACAGTTATGTCCATGAGCAGCTAAGAGCCCTCCCTTTTCGGGGTTAAGGCTAAGAACATGATTACTGTTTCTTTAAATTGATTGGTTTAATTTTTTTTTATCATATTTGGTTGTTTAGTAATCCTTGATACTATTTTAAGGCTTATTTATACTTAGAATACATCCATATTCAACTTGTGAACTCGGGAAGAGGAACAAGAAGATAGTACGTGGGGATAAATACAGTAGGATTATAAACTTCTACATAATAAATGTTATAATTTGTATATAGGATTGGAACATACCTAGGTGAACAATTTGGTTCAATTATGAGATGAAATATAAATGCATTTAGCTTAGTTCTCACATCCCCGCTCAATAATGTAGTTATGAGTCTAAGTTAGACAGGCGAGTAGGCTTGGAAGACCATAATCCTAATATCAACCCCATGAATCATCAATCAAGACAAGTAATCTAACCAATGAATTTAAATAACATAGTAGAATTGTTAACAGAGCCTTAACCTGGGTTCATCTCCATTGATTGTCCAAGCACTATAGTTTACCGCATTATTCACTTTACTTTCAGTTTATAACTCAAGAACTCTTTTTGTTTGTATTGATTAATCTCAATAATTAAACTAGATTGAATAGTTGTCAAAATAATTCTTTTCAAATTTATTTATGGACACTCTATCACTCGGTGAGACCACATACCCATGCTTGTGCACTTGGACATAATAAGTTTTTAGCGCCGTTGCCTAGGGATTTGTACTTTAGAAACTGTTCTAGTTTATTTTAAATTTTTAAATTTCTTTGATGCTTTTCACTTGGACTTCATTTTGAATTTGTAGGAAACAGGTTTACATAATAGTAAGCTGGCAAGGGATAACGAGTCAGTTGAACCCGATCCTAAGCCAAAATAATACTTACACCAAAGAAGGAGAGAAGTAGTCCTTCTCTATCATATCCTATAAATTAATAAAGAATAAGATATTCCTACCCCTATAGCTGAGGACCCAACAGTCTGTTGGTCAGTTCACAAAGTGGCAATCCCACTTGCGATAAATTTGACCTCCCTTATTCAAAAACTAGCTTCTAGAGGTAGATTCAAGATGAAACAGAATATGGTACAACTTTTGACTAGCAGTGGACAGTTTATCGGGCTTTCACATGAAGATCTACGATTCCACTTACAAAACTTTTTGGAGACCAGTGACACATTCATCCCTCCGGGTATATCAACTTACTATATGAGACTGACACTTTTCCCCTTTTCACTATTGGTGGAAGTGAAGAAGTGGTTGAACGCTGAGATGGCAAGTTCAATCATAACTTGGGATGACTTTAACGGGAAGTTCCTTATCTGCTTTTTTTCCATATGGAAAGATTGCAAGACTTCACAGTAAGATTGTAAGCCTCAAACAAATACCATATGAAAACCTATATCATGCTTAGGAGAGGTTCAAATCTATTCTTCAGGACTATCCATATTATCAGCATTCTAATAAGGTATTATCTCACACCTTTGTTGATGCACTTAACCATAACACAAAAATTTTGATAGATTCAAAGATAGGTGGTCAAGTATTGGAAAATACATATGATGAGATATATACTTTGTTGAACTGGATTGCACAAGAAAATCTAGATTGGCATGGTGATGCCTCAAGAGGCTCAATGAAAAAAGTTGTAGGTATGATTGCAGTTGATAGTGTTCTCTTCCCACATTGTTAATTCTAACTAAAATAATGGGTTTTATGAATCTTTCCATGACTTCATTAATTGTATGATTTCGGTTTTCAAATATGAATTGGGGTTTTTGATATTAAATGGTTGGTTTTAGTTTTCCATGGTTTTAATTTTGCTTTATATGCATTAATAGTAGTTTTGGAAAATTTGATTGTATGGGAATGGTTTAATGGTAGTTGGAATTAGTTTTGGTTATATTATTTCCCCACTGTGTTTGACAAAATGCCTCTAAGCATGTTTTCATTACATTGAGTATTTTACTGAAACTCTTGCATGTTTTAAAACCTGGTAAAAGAATTATGCATTATTTTAATGGCTTGGAAAGGTAAATGGCTAAATGTTTATGCTTGTGAGGTACATGGAATCACCTAAGTTGTTTAATATGCAATTGGAAAAGGCACTTAAAAGTCCCCTTAAATCTAAAAATGGTTTGCTATGGATGATACTTACAAGTAAGGGTTGGTATGATGATACCAATATTAATAGCCTTAGTTAATAAATAGATAATGGTTTGGTCATTTGGAAAAATGTTTTAAATTGGTCCATAATGGTCTGATGTGTAGCAAAGCCTTAAAAGGTGGAGGTCCCGAGGTACCAAAACCGGAAACTCATAATTACCAATGTGAGGTTGGTCTTATAGACCATGCGCATAATGTCACACTATATTTTGGAGGATGTACTAGTCATCCCAGGTTTTATTCCTTGGTCATGCAGCTATATGCACTGGGGACCTTTTAGCAGAGGGAGTTGAACCCATATAGCCTGTGGGTGGTTTAGGATGGCAAAAGCTACACAACCCAGGTACAGGTTTTAAAAGGCATGCTAAACCCGATCCCCTTTCTTGGCATGGTTATATATATATGTATGGTTGTGTGTATATGGATGGTTTTACTTGGTTTAGGAATAATAAGTAGCGGTTGTATACCCACTCTATGCAAGAACCGACCGTTCTCCTTCTCCTATATAGTGACTGAATTACGGATCAACATTTGGACTGAAGTGGTGAGCTTCCATCTTTTTATAAGGCTCTATTTTATGTTATGGATATTTCTAGACACTGATTTTATTTTGGATATTAGTTTTGGCCATGGTTGGGGGAATGTCCCAATCAGATTTTATTACTCTTTTGGTTAGAGGTTTTATAACACTGCTATGGGTTGGAATGGGCGAGATCGGTATTGGCGTCAGCCTTGGCATTGGAATAAGATGAAGGGATGACACATTGTATAATATTGTTGGTTGTTCCATCGTATTTTATTTTGGGATTAATTATATTATGTTTTAGAACATCTTTGGTTATGGCCTGGTTTAAGGCCCTTGTTTTAGTATTGGTTTGGTATGGGTGAATTGTTGGTATGGGATAGTTGGTCTCAATTAGGCTAGTCATAGTTATGATCTTATCCTAGAGTCTTTAGGTGAGCTATTATATTATCTTGTTAGATACTCATAATTCAGCCATCTCAAGGCAGGAGTATGGAGGTTGAGTTGGGTGATGGGGTGGTCTCTAATCTTGGTCAAACTTGTGATGCCTATTACTATAAGGCCCCCAGTCGGATCGGGTCAAGTTTGTATCAGATCCTAGGTTAATGGTCAATTAAGAGTCCACAAAGCCCTGTCGAATAAAGTCTCTTTTAGGGGTGTCCAGCATGCCACACTTATAAGGGAGAAGATATAATACATTTAGGAATGTATCACTTTCATGGTATTCTATTCATAACTTTGGAGTCACAGTCCTGTAATCTTCTCTAATCCTTATTTTTTTGTCTTTCAGATCATGCCTCATAGATTTAAAGCAGAAGGAAATTTTTCTATCCCATCTGGGGATAATGTTGAAGGGGTGTATCCTACTTCTTGTTTTCAACTTCTCTCGCACAGTCCTATAATTTATAGTTCTAGAGTTCTACTTGGTTCTACTAGTCCTCTTTATGGTGAGGTGACTAATGTGGAATTCCATCAGTCTATTTATATTATTGCTCAGATGGTCGCTACTCAGGCTGAACAAGATGTGAATGGTGCTTTATCTATTGAGGCCACAAGGTTTAGCCAATTTATAAAGATAGGACCTTTTACTTTTTCTTAAGTGAAGGTAGAGGAGGATCCACAGGGCTTCTTGGATGAAATAGAAAAGATATTTTAGGTGATGTAGACTACTAATATGGAGGGGGTAAACTTTGTAGCTTATAGCTCAGAGAGGTTGAATATCAGTGGTATGAAGAGTGGGACAGAGATCGGGGTGATATGGAATAATCAGTTTTGTGGGATACTTTTTCTAAGGCTTTCTTAGATCGTTTCTTTCCTAAAGAGTTGAGGGAAGCAAAGATGGAGGAGTTTGTGAACCTAAAGCAGGGGAGGATGTCTGTCAAGGAATATGCCTTGAAGTTTCACCAATTGTCAGAGGTATGCTCCTGATTTAGTTGCTGACATAGGGAAATAATGAGAAAGTTTGCTTCTATTTTGAATCAGGATCTAAGTTTAGAGTGTAAGACTACATTGATTATTAAAAATATGGACATATCTAGGTTGACTGTTCATATATTGCATGTGGAGGATGAAACAAGAATGTAGGTAGAGTTTGTAGATAGACAGGGTATGAGAAGCAGATTTTCCAACCAGGAAAGTGCTCAGTCTTAGAGTAGTTGGGATGGTGGCAAATGGCATAAAAAAATGAGGTAGTTCTGGATCCTACTCTTATGCTAGTTCTCCTTACGAAGCGGGCGAATGACATCATCAAGGTGGTGATAATTTTTGGGCACAAAGTGACCAATATCAGAAAATGGAGGTCAGTTAGTTTCTTCATTCCCTTATTGTCAGTTTTGTGGATTTCCTCATCGAGGTTATTGCGATTAAGGTAGGGACAAATGCTTCAAGTTTGGCCATGAAAGCCATTGGCTTAGGGATTTTCCGATTAATATAGTTGCTATGGGGGCGAATAAAATTCCCATGGCTTCATCTTCTACTCCTACACCTGGTGGTGTTGTATATATATTTTTTACTACTCTTGGTTCTAGTGTTGGTCGGAATAGGTTGTATGCTTTGGCATCCCGATAGGAATTTAAGGCATCATCTAATGTCGTTACTGGTACGTAAAAGGTCTTCTCTCATAACGTATATTATTTTCTTCATTTGGGGTATGCTCTTTTCTATGTGACTCCTTATATGGTTATATCTTTTGGTTTCGATCCAAAAGTTATTTTGGATCTTTTTTCTATTTCTACCCAGTAGGTGACTTAGTTATTTCTTAAGAGAGACTATAGGGGTATGAGGTATCTATTGGTGGTAAGTAGACCTTGGTGCATCTATTTGAGTTGGGTATGGTGTATTTTGATGTCATTCAGGGTATGGATTGGTTTCACTCTTGTTACGTATCCTTAGATTGTCGGACTCATACGGTTATCTTTAGGTTCCTGGTGAGCTGGTTATAGAATGGGAGAGAGGTCATTTAGCTCCTAGGTGGAGATTTATTTCTCATCTTAGAGCTCGGAGGTTAATCTCTAAAGGTTGTCATTATCACTTTGTATGGGTTAAAGATTCTAACTTGGAAGGTCCTTCTTTCCAATTAGTTCTATTTGTTAATAAGTTCCAAGAGTTCTTTCGGGATAATTTTCCTAGTGTTCCTACGGATAGGGAAATAGAGTTCGGTATTGATCTAGTTTTGAACACTCATCTAATTTCTATTCCTCCATATAAAATGGCTTTGTTTGAGTTAAGGGAACTCAAGGAGCAACTTAAGGATTTTCTAGATAAAGGGTTTATTCATCCTAGTGTATCTCTATGGAGTGCGCCAGTGTTGTTTGTGCACAAGAAGGATAGTTCTCTTTGGATGTGCATTGACTATAGGCAGTTGAACAAGGTGATGGTCAAGATAGATCTTTGGTCTGGGTACCATCAGCTAAAGATTAGGGAGGTGGATATCCCTACAATGGCTTTTCATACCCAGTATGGGAAAGTTTTTGGTAATATCATTTGGATTGACTAATTCTCCTGCGATTATAGGTCTGATGAATAGAGTTTTTCATCAGTATTTGGATCTCTTTGTTATTATGTTTATTGATGACATTTTGTTTTGTTCAAAGAGTGAGGTAGATCATGCTAATTACCTTCGAGTGGTGTTTCAAACCTTAAAGGAACAAAATTTGCAAGACAAGTTCTCCAAGTGTGAGTTTTAGTTAAATGCTGTAACTTTCTTGGGTCATATTATTTCTAGTATGGGGATCATGGTAGATCCACAAAAGGTTGCTGCGGTGAAGAGGTGGCCTAGACCCACGACTCCATCTAACATTTGGAGCTTCTTGGGTTTAGCTGGGTATTATTGGTGGTTTGTGGAAAGATTTTCATTGGTAGATGATCCTTTGGCTAAGTTGACTCAAAAGAAGGTCAAGTTTTCTTTGTCAGATTCCTTTGAAGGGAGTTTCGAGAAATTGAAGGATAAGTTAACTTCAGCTCAAATTCTGACTTTGCCAGAAGGTAATGATGGGTTCGTGGTCTATTATGATGGATCTCAAGTAGGGATTAGTTGTATGTTGATGCAACATGGGAAGGTGATTGCCTATGCTTCCAGATAGTTAAAGGTACATGAGGAAAATTATCCTACTCATGATTTGGAGCTATTGTAGGTTGTGTTTGTCTTGAAAATATGGTGGCATTATTTGTATGGTGTTCACCTGGATATTTTTTCTGATCATAAGAGTGTACAATATGTGTTCACTATGAAGGAGCTTAATCTCCAGCAGAGGAGATGGCTTGAGCTTCTTAAGTACTATGATATAAGTCTTCACTACCACCCATGTACGACTAATGTGGTGCTACTGCTCTTAGCAGAATATCCATAGGGATTTTAGCTCATGTGGAGGAAAGTAGGAATTTATGAAGGATATTCACCACTTGGCTAATTTGGAATTTGCCTTTTGGACTCCAAGGATGGTGGTGTGATGGTGCAAGAAGTGGTTCAATCATCTCTTAGTGCGGAAATTAAGGAGAAGAAAGTCGAAAAGTAGTGGTTTTTGAGTTTGGTGATGATGGTACTTTATGGTACCAAAGAAGGTTGTGTGTTCCTGATGCCAACGATTTGCAAAAAAGGATTTTGGCTAAGGCGCATGAATCATGCTATTTTGTTTCTCTCAGCTTACCTAGGATGTATCATGATCTCAAGAAGATATATTAGTGTAATGGCATGAAGAGAGATGTGGCTGATTTTATGGCCAAGTGCATGGTGTGTCAACAGGTTAAGGTTGAGCATATGAGGTCAAAAGGGTTGTATCAAAAAATTGGTTTTCCCAAGTGGAAATGGGAAGTATCAATATGGACTTCATTACGGATCTTTCTTAGTCTCAGAATCAATATAATTCAATTTGGGTCATCGTGGATAGGATGACTAAGTATGCTCACTTTTTGCTAGTGCAGACTACCTTCTTGGTAGAGGATTATGCAAAGCTATATTTTCAGGAGATTGTGAAGCTGCATGGGGTGCCTACTTTGATTATCTCTGATCCTGGCACACAATTTACGTCTTGTTTCTAGCATTTTTTTTAGAAAGGGTTGAGGACTAAGGTTAGTCTGAGTACAACTTTTCACCCGCAGATGGATAGACAAGAAGAGAGAACTATTCAGACATTAAAGGATATGCTTTGGGATTATGTGATTAATTATAGTGGCAATTGGGCTGAGCATCTACTTTTGGTGGAGTTTGCTTACAACAATAGTTATCATTATAGTATTGGTATGGCCCCTTTTGAGGCATTGTATGGTAGGAGGTGTAGATCTCCCATTGGTTGGATTGAGCTTGGTAAGGTGGATATGTTTGGTCCGACTTGGTTTACAAGGCTATGGAGAAGATGAAGGTGATTTGAGATAGACTTAAGGCTGCCCAAAGTAGCCAAAAGTCCTATGCAGATATCAGTCATAAAGACTTGGAGTTTGAGGTTGGGGATAAGGTTTTCCTTGAGGTATCTCTCATGAAGAGAGTTGTGTAGTTTGGTAAGAAGGGGAAGCTCAGTCCTTGGTATGTTGGTCTTTATGAGGTTTGGCAGAGAGTTTGTACTATTTCTTATGAGCTGGATTTTTCTCCTAGCTTGAGTTTGGTTCATCCGGTCTTTCATGTTTACATGTTGAGGAAGTGCATTGGTGATACTTCTTTGGTTTTTCCTTTGGAAGGACTGGGTATCACAGATTCTTTGTCTTATAAAGAAATCTCAATTGAGATCTTGGATAAGAGGTTTCATCAGTTGCGAACCAAGGATGTGTCTTTGGTTAAGGTTCTTCGGCGGAACCACAAGGTGGAAGAAACTACATAGAAAGTGGAAGAGGACATGAAGTCCAAATATCCATATTTTTTCTACTCCTAGAATTCGTGCGGAAGGTATGTGTTCTTCAACACATCTTTATTTTCTGAGTTGTTCAATGAAATATTAATATCTTTGCTTCTTTGTTTTCAAACTTTGTTAAAGATTGAGAATATATTTGATAATGCAAATGACTCATGCTATGGTTACCCTTACCTTATCTGTCATTCAGGGACAAATATTCCTAGTAGGGGAGACTAAAACACTCTAGTATTTAGACCTTAAAAAAATTCCTGGAATTCTGATCTCTAGACCCAATTCAACTGATGGGTATGAGTCATATGTTGGAGTATAAATGGTATGGTCTAGTCGTATACTAATCGGTTTTTGTTGGTGGGATGGATTTTGGTTACTGGAATGGATACGACTTAGAGGTACGAGTTGTATTGGTGGTTACGGATCATTTGGTTCTTTGACTTAATCTTAGACTTGGTTACTTAGGTTGGATCTGAATACGAGTAGCTCACCGTGAGCCGTAATCCAGGGTACGAGTTGTACCCAGGACTCGTATGGTGGATGGTGTTTAAATTTTCTTTAGGTTTAAATCTACCAGAGGTACGGATGAAGGGAACGGATCATATGCTTTGGATACGACTTGGTTGGATGAGTCGTATTCTAGATAGTATTGGATCCAAGGGTTGAGGCTTAGGATACAAGTGGAGGGTACCACTCGTATTGGATGGTATGACTCATGAGGGTCAGTTGTATCCGTGTGATGGGATTTTGTGCAACTTAAATGGGGGTATTCTGGATATTTCCCTACTTATCCTAATAGGGTCCCATGATTTCTAACCTACTTGGCAGGTCATTTACCCTATTATTCCATTCATTAACACTTAGAAACTCTTCTAAAAACACTTTATAATTCTCTCAAAAGGTTTTAGGCAGGAAGCTAGGGTTTCAACTAGAGGATTAATTTGGGGCTTATCTTGGTGATTTCTTTCCATCATCATCTTGGTTTAAGGCAGTTCTTTTCCATCATTGTTAATTCTAACTAGAAACTTGGTTTTTATGAATATTTTCCTGACTTTATTGATTGTATGATTTTGGTTATCAAATATGAATTGGGGGTTTTGATATTAAATGGTTGGTTATGGTTTTCAATGGTTTTAGTTATGCTTTATATGCATTGATGGTGGTTTTGGATAGTTGGATTGCATGGGAATGGTTTAATGGTAGCTGGAATTGGTTTTAGTTATATTCTGCCCCTAAAGTGTTTGACAAAATTCCTATAAGCATGTTTTCATTGCATCGAGTATTTTATTTGAAATCTTTCATGTTTTATAACTTGGTAAAGGAAATATGCATGGTTTAAATGGGTTGGAAAGGTAAATGGATAAATGATATGATTTTGGGGTACATGGAATCCCCAAGTGGTTTAATATATAATTGGAAAGGGTACTTGAAAGTCCCCTTAAACCTATAAATGGTTAGCTATGGATGATACTTGCAAGTAAGGGTTGGTGTGATGATACAAATATTAATGGCCTTGGTTAATAAATGGATAATGGTTTGGTTATTTGTAGGATATCGAGATAGTAGCACTTACTAAGGAGTGTAGCTCTATGGTGATACAGAAGATGCCTAAAAATCTCAAGGATCCTAGGAGTTTCACTCTCCCTATTCAGATTGGAAATAGTGAGGTGGTCCATAAACTAAGTGATTTAGAGGAAAGTATCTATTTAATGTCCCTATAATTGTTCAACACTTTGGGTTTGGGGAAACCGAGACCAAGCTCTTTGATACTCCAATTGGCAGACCGGACCCTAGCCCATCTTAAAGTATTTATGAAGGATGTTCTCATCAAGGTTGGTAAGTTTATTATTTCTACTGATTTTATTGTTTTAGATTTTCTGGCAGATGAAAGGGTGCGGATCATATTTGGACGTCTATTCTTTGTAATGAAAGGAGCATTGATAGATGTGAGAGAGAGCATATGCACAATGATGTTAGATGATGAAGAGGCGATTTTCAAAGTATACAAACCACTCAATACACTATCCCACTACAAAGATTTTTGCATAATAACAGTAATTGAAGAGATAAGTGTGGGGTGGTGGAGTTTAGTCCATAAAAGACCTCTTTGGACTTTCTCATTGAGCTGCCCAAGCCATAAATACCCAAGGCCGAAGTGATGCTGATTGATGAGATTGATAAGGTGATCGTTGAGAAAGATATTGACCTTGAGAGTACACACTCAAGAGGTCAGAAACGAATAAGAAAATTGCCTCTAAGTAGGAGGAAGAGGACCAAGAAAAACAGCTAAGTATGATGTTGGATCGTGCTGCGACACTAAATCAGGATCTGCTTGGGAGGCAACCTAAGTTAAGGTAGGTATTTACTTTTTATAATTCTAGTTTTACTTTATTAGTTTTTGTTTTGTTGAGTCACAGGTTGATGGAAAATCTGAGTACCAAAAACCTGAGCTAAAAGGCATGGCGAAGGCTGAGTGTGGTGTCCTTAGACCCTCTTGATGTATAAATATGCTATTAGCTAGGCTTGTAGGCCTCAAGGAGTATTTCTATCTCTACTTTAAAGTGTACTTTGGGGATAAAGTAGATTTTTAAGTGTGGGTTGGCAAAATTCCCATGGGATATGCGTAATTTTTTTTTTGTGTTAGAATAAGTAAGATGTTTTTGTTGGTGCTATATATGATTGTATGATGCAAGTGTTTTTGAATGTAAAGAGCATGTTGATGGTGTGAATTACTACTTTAGAGACTCCTTGGCTCTAGTTTATGATTTTTGTACTCGTTGGGTTAATGTTTTGAATTCATGCTATTGTTTGGTTGAGAGTCTATGATGATCCTGCTTAAGTTGAGCATGTGCCATGTGTCTGTGAGGTTTTGTGTATTACTTTGTACTTGATGTATAGAACTTGCTTGGTGTGTATGCAAAGCGAAATAAAGAGTGTGGGTTTAGGAGATGATATAGGTATTTCTTTGACAGTCATGTGTCATACCCTCTTTTACCTTCCCTTGTGCATAATCCTAGTTAACCACATTGAGCCTTTAGCTTATTTCTTTGGCATCAATTGACCATAGTTTGATCCAAAGCTCCTAAGTTGACAGGAAACGAACCAGGTAATGGGCATCCCAAATCCAACCAGGACTGGGGACCACCCCAGTTAACCAACCCAACCTCAAAATATGCATACCCCGAGTCGGATGAATTTCGAACATATATCAACATAACATTTATTACGATTCCCAACTCTAGGATAGGTCTATACCCGCGACCAACCCAAGTAAGTCTAACCATCCAATGCTAACCAACAACTTTAACCAAACCAATATAAACCTAAGTTCCTGTCCTTAATATAACATAATAGGATAGAACAATCATAAATTCAGTCCAACAGTATCATCTCTAATACCAATGCCAATACTAAGGCTGACACCAATATCAACACCACTCATTCCAGCCCATAGAAGATCCACAAAGCCTCTAACCAAAAGAAAATAATATCTTCTTTGGACATGCCCCATACCATAGCCAAAACCAATATCCATAAAATAACCAAAGTATGAAAAGAAATCCATGATATGAAATAGAGCCTTCCAAAATATGGAAGCTCACTACTTCAATCCAATAGCTAATCCCAAATTCGATAACTAGGCAGAAAGAGTAGAATGGCCGATTCCTGAATCGTGTGGGGATGTAGCCACCCAAAGATGGGTGAGCAAGTGAACGCTGGCATGAACTCAGGATAAGGATAAAATAATGCCTCCCAGTAAAACCAAGTAAACCAACCATATGCATACAACCATATATATATATATAATAATACCAGAAAGGGATTCGAGTTTAGCATGAATTTAAAACCATTAACCTAGGTATGTGTGGCTTAACCATCCTAGAACCACCCACGTGCTATATGGGTCCAGTGTAACCCCCTGAATGGGCCCCGATATGAGTAGTCACATAAATCGGAGATACCATAAGAGTAGGGGATTCCCAAGTACCCTTCGCTCTCCATGATACATATGTATAGTGTACTCAAAGGATTCCTATTTACCTCATAGTATCATATATGGTCGCTATGGACAACCCTCATGTCGGCAAATATGAGTTTTCAGTGTTCATCCATTGGACTCGGACCTTCACGGTTAGCTATCACACCAATCATTATTTCCCAATTAGAACCATTACCATCTAACCAAACCATTAATACATTATTATTAACCAAGGCTATAAGTAGTGGTATCGTCAAACCGACTATAGCTTGCAAGAAAAGTCCTTAGCCAACCTTCTTATGTAAAGGGATTCCCATGTACCCAAAGATTACATTATTAAGTTAACTTGGAGGAATCCCATGTACCCTACAAAATTTCTATTATTAAGTTTTCTTGGGGGAATTCGATGTACCCTAAAAGTTGTTCATTAACAAGTTTACTTGGGGGATTCCCTTGTATCCCACAAGGATGTTTAATTAACCATAAACATGGCCACCATGCCTTGACATTTAACCATTCCAAACCATTTGTACCATTTAGGGTTCCATTACCAAACCATACCATCTAATAGTTCCATTAATAGTCCAACAATATTGGGGGCATAGTATTTCCACAACCAAATCTAATTACCATTTTACCATTCTGAGAGTGCCCAAGCACACACACAAGTGTACATGGTCTTAACAAGTAGTAAAGTGGCTTCAAGAAATCCCAAGTATCGATCTTTCAGGGACTTGCGTTCACCTCTTATCAAATTCTAGTTTAAAAATTGAGAAAAAGTAAACAATATAGTTTTAGAATTGTAAACTAAAAAGAAACAAACTAATGCAGAAAGTAATGACTTAGGACAATCAATGGATAGAGATCCAGGGTTAACGCTTACGAACAATCATACTATGTTGTTGAACTTCATTCGCTAACTTGCTTATCTTGGTTGTTGATTTGTAGGGTTAATTGCATGATTATGGTTTCCCAAAATTTAATCATTTACCTAAGTTGAACCTTACAACTACATCGTTGAGCGGGGATGTAATAGTTTACTTAAGTTCTTTACAAATATCATCCTACATATGAATCAAGTAAGGCATGTAAGTACATCCCTGTCCTAGAAACTAATTTGAATTCATTATTTCATAAAGAAACACAAATCATACTTTGCTTATTCCCATGTTCTATCTCCCTATTCCCTCTTCCGAGTTCACGAGGTTGATAATTTATGTATTCTAAGGATCGCGAATCCTTAAAATAGTTAAAATAAGAATAAACAAGCAACCAATAATGATAAGCAAATCAACAAACTTAATTCAAAATGAAAGTATTCATGATCTTAGCCTTAACCCCGGATAGGAGTTTTACCCTTTAATGGACAATTCATCATCCAATCCCTTGGATGGATGATACAAACCATGAAAGAAACTAAAATTTTAGAGATATAAACCCTAAAAAAAGTTGTGGTAGCCTCCTTAATCCTCAAAGACATCTAAAAGTGAATAATAATGAGTAAAAAGGTGTAATTATAGTAAAGAAGAAGTCCCAAGCTGTGTAGGATTCAAATCTACACTTTTTCCCTACATCAAAATAGGGCCGCATCGCGAGGACCATTTGACTTAAGTAGGGATCGCGACGCAGTGTCATCATAAGGGTCCTATGGTTTGGGTGCCTTCTGAGTATTTTTGTATGTATCATGTGCCATATATATTCCCACGCACAGACACTCACCCTGGATATTCCAGGTGTCCAAATTGAGTCCAAGTTATTTATTGTGCTTTCGTTAAGCTATTTTGAGACTTTTTGAGTTGTTTCCACTTGATTTGAAGCTTTTATATCCTCACATATCATCATAATCCATTAAAAAAGAATCCTATAGCATTAAAAACAACAATTTATAGCTCAAAACAACACAACATTCAAAACAGTGAACTAGAAATACGAGTTAAGCATAGGCTAAATTCACACTGAGCTTAAGCTTATTGTTTTGACTCTTGACTTGATCCAATTATCCCTTAAACATTATCAACAAGTTTTTTCACATATAAATACACAATAAAAATCTTAGTAACTCATTAAAACACATTAGAACCCAACGTAATAGACTAGACAAGCACCTAGCCCAAGCTAGTAATACTAGTTTTCTCGGTTGAAATCTAAATGATCAAACTTATGTTGGAACACCATTAAGCATTGTAAAAACATACATGGACACTTAAATTCACATTTATATAATTATTAACACATTAATCACATGAATCATCCTCAAAACAAGGCTAAATAGGCAAGAATAGTAATGCTAGAATGGATAAATACACCAACATCACATTCCCATGCAACCACTTGTCCAAAATACCATCAAAGCATGTAAGAACATAATTAAAACATGGGAAAACCATAACCAAGCACTTAATACCAAAACCCTAACATATGTTTAAAAATCTCAAAATATAAAAATTATGCCATGAAAACTTTGTATAAAATATGTCTTTAGTTGGAACTAACAATGAGGGAGGAGTACATACCTTATATTACAAAGAAGATGGAGAGAAATCACTGGTACAATCCCCAAATTGATCCTCTAAAGGAAACCCTAGCCTTCTTTTGCAAAAGAGCCTTAGAGAGAATTAGAGAGAGTTTCTAAGTATTTTAGATTAGAATAATAGGTTAAATAATGTCCTAATAGTGATATAAGTCATGGGGCCTAAAGTGATTAAGTGGGGAAATGTCCCAATTACCCCTAACTTAGATTTCTTAAATTTTTTGTCAGATGATATGACTCCCGCATACTAGTTATACCCTTCAATATGAGTGGTACCCACCACTCATACCATAGCCTTCCCCCTTAGACCCAAAATCATCCACCATATGATATACCCAAACTAAGTTGTACCTAACTATATTATTAGTATCCCTAAATCGTACACCTAGAAGAATGGAACCAAAGAAAATTTGAACACTGCCTACCATATGAGTCAATGGTATAACTCGTACCCTAAATTATAGCTCATAGTGAGCCACTCGTACTCAGATCCAAGTTAAGTTACTAAGTCTCAGATTAAGTAAAGGAAAAACCCAAAGCATATGACCCGTCACCAACCATACAACTTGTACCTATTCCAAAAACCAATCCAACTCATCAACCAATACTGGTTAGCATATGACCAAGAGTATCAATTATACACCATCATATGACTGGTACCTACAAGTCGTATGATGTCCAGACTAAAAAAATCCAAGAAATTTTCTAAAGGTCCCAGCCCAGGGTGTTTCATAAGTGCTTTGTTGAAATTTAATTGAGCTAAGGATTTTGAAATTCAAGTATGAAAAGGTAAATTTGAATCCCCAAAGTAATAGTTATTGGTGTGTACAATTGATGAGTTAAGGTTGGGAGTGAAAAAAATTTATGCTTAAAAACTGAATCAAGTATTAATAGATAGTACTTCTTCCAATATTGTATGTGAGTAATATTAATGAGATGTGGTAAAAAAAATATATGGGTAGACAAAAGTGGTGGAAATTGGTTGTTAGAGGTAAATTGAATGAAAAGTGTGATGTATTAAAGCACTTAGGGAAGATAGTTACTATTCTTGGCCAAAATAGTTCCTACCTATCCCTTAGCCTATATTACAAACCTTAAAGACCTATTTGACCCTAAGATTCATCATTCTAATATTAGTGGAGTACTAAACTAAGGGAAATCCTATGGTTAATCTTGTGTACCTTGTGAATTCTATGTGAGAGGAAGCATAACTTGATTTTTATACCCATTCTACGATAAATTGCATCTATGTAAGTGGTTATGGGTAAATATTTTATGGCGAGGGCACATGTTTAATGATAGGTGGGTGATTTGAATGATGTCTCTGATTTAGCAATATGTATGAGTTTGCCAACTTTGTAAGTCAATTCTTGAGGCTATGTTATTTTGGAGTAGTGTTTGGACTTGTATTCTATGTAGTCATTATAGTACTAGCTTCAGTTTCTTGATTATAGTAGAAGTGTGGAGTCTTCTCTGATTATTCTTCTTAAAGTAAATATTTGTTTGAGAATGAACAAGGCTTTAAGTGTGGGGTGATGATGTGAGGTGGATTTATACACCTCAGAGTTGTAATCTGAGCTTAGTTAGCTTTATTTTGAGGACTTCTTGACTTCTTAATGTGTTAATAATGTTATAAATGAGAATATAAGTTTTAAAAATTTTTATTACAATGTTTAAGGTGTTTTTCAAACAAGTTAGGACTAAAATTTGTCACTTAGAGTTCAAACGAGAAATCTAGTGTTACTAGCTTGAGCTAAGTGCTGTTCTAGTTGATCTCTTTGGACTCTAATATGTGTAATGAGTTCCGAATGATTTTATTGTGTAATTATGTGTGTAATGAATTATTTATAGTTTTTAATAATCAGTTGAATCAATCCAAGAGTCAAATCCAAGTTAAAGATCAAAAGGGGCAAAACTAGTATTCATAGCTTAAGTTTTTAGTTCACCGTCTTGGATGTTGTGTTGTTTTGAGATCTAATTTGTGGTGTTTAATGCTATAGGATTCTTGATTATTTTATGATTATGACATATGGGTGATGCAACATCTATAAATAAAGTGTAAACAACACCACAAGGCTTGGAATGGATGGACAAAAGCATGGGACAAGATTTGATTTAAAACAGATCTCTTGAAGTTTACTAGTGCGTCACTGGGCTTAGACACTTCTATAAGGAGAGTTACACACATATGGAGATTAATAATGGACCCAAAATAGTTTTTCTCCACAATTAGGGCACTTCACACACCCTAGGTACCGCGATAGAGGCTGAGACACCGACCCTAGTCCAATTTTATCAAATTTGACCTCCTATAAATAAGACACTTAAACATGAGGCTAGACACCTTGGAGGAACTTGAAAACTGTAGGGAGGCTGGAAAAACTTAAATTAGGGTTTTCTATATTTACTTTATTTTGTTTATGTATTTTAACAAGTTTTCTATCTTTGCAAATATGGTTATGTCCATGAGCGGCTAAATACCCTTTTCCCGGGTTAAGACCAAGAACATGATTACTCTTGTTATGGATTGATTTGGTTTTGATTATTTATCATATTTTGTTTTTTATTTTATCCTTTTTATCACTATTTTAAGTATTTGAGACCCTTGAAATACATCTATTGTTGTCTTGTGGGCCCGGGAGGGGAAACAAGAAGATAGAACATGGGGTAAATAGAATAGAATTGTAATCTTCTATAGAATGAAGTTATAATTTGTATGTAAGATAGAGATATACCTGCATGACCTATTTGATTCACTTACTGGATGAAATATAAATGCATTTATCTTAGTAACTACATCGTCGCTCAACAATATAGTTGTAAAGCTAAGTTACATAGGTGATTAGAGTCTCGGAATGCCATAATCATAATATCAACCCCGTGAATCAACGAGCAAGATAATTAACTTAAACAAGGAAGTTTAATAACATTGTATGATTTTTCATAGTGCTTTAAACCCATTTTTCATTCTATTAATTGTCCAAGCCATTTACTTTTCTGCATAGTTTACTTTACTTTCAAGTTATAAATCTCAAACTCTTTTGGTTATGATTACACCACTTGAACTATAATTGTGAACTAGAATTGAATAGTTGTCAACACAAGTCTATAACGTATTGATATTTGTATTTACTTAAGGTTAATATTACTTGGTGAGACCACGTACACTTGCGTGTGCTCTTGGGCGCAATAAGTTTTTGGTAAATTCCGATGAGATAGGATTTATTTTAAAACTTTTTGTGTTAGAATAAGTAAGATGTTCTTGCTGGTGCTATATGTGATTACATGATCCAAGTGTTTTTGAATGTAAAGAGCATGTTGATGGTGAGAATTACTACTTTTGAGACTCCTAGGCTCTAGTTTATGACTCATGTACTTGTTGTCTTAATATTTTGAATTCATGCTATTGTTTGGTTGAGAGTCTATGATGATCTTTCTTGAGTTGAGAATTTGCCATGTGTGTGTGAGGTTTTGTTTATTCCTTGTTAAACTTGATTTCTAGAACTTGCCTGGTGTGTATGCAAAGTGAAATAAAGAGTGTGGGTTTAGGAGATGATATATGAATTTCTTTGATAGTCATGTTTCATACCATCTTTTACCTTTCCTTGTACATAATCCTAGTTAACCTAATTGAGCCTTTAACTTATTTTCTTTTCCAACAATTGACTGTAGTTTGATCCAAAGCTCCAAAGCACTTTAGTTAAAATTCAATTGAGCTAAGGAGTTTGAAATTTATGTAGGAAAAGGTGAAATTGAAGCCCCAAAGTAATAGTTTATAATGTGTACAATTGATGTGTTAAGGTTAGGTGTAAAAGATATTTTTGAAAAAAATTGAATCATGTATTAATAGACAATACTCCCTCCCATATTATATATGAGTAAGTTTAATGAGATAGGGAAAAACAAAATATATGGGTAGATAGAAGTGGTGAAAATTGGTTGATAGAGGTGAATTGAATGAAAAGTGTGATGTATTAATGCTCTTAGGGAATATAGTCACTATTATTGGGCAAAATAGTTCCTACTCGTCCCTTCGTATACATTACAACCCTCAAAGGCCTATTTGATCCTAAGCTCCTTTATTCTGATATTAGTGGAGTACTACACTAAGGGAAAGCCAATGGTTCATCTTGTGTACCTTGTGAATGCTTTTTGAGAGGGAGCATAACTTGATTCCTATACCCATTCTTTGAAATATTGAATCTATGTTAGTGTTTATGAGTAACTCTCTTGTGGTGATGGCACATGTTTGGTGATAGTTAGATGATTTGTATGATGTCTTTGATTGAGCAGTATGTATGAGTTTGCCAACTTGGTGAGTCAGTTATTGAGGCTAACATGCTTAGTATAAGGACTTGTATTCTGTGTAGTCATTGTAGTACGAGATTGTCTTGCTTGTAGTATAAGTGTGGAGTCTTCTCTGATTATTAATCTTATAGTAAAGAATTGTTTGAGGACGAACAAGGCTTTAAGTTTGAGGCGATAGTTTGGGTTGATTTATGCACTTTAGAGTTGTAATTCAGGCTTATTTAGCTTTGTTTTTGAGGACTTCTTGTATGATTAACGTGTTTATATGATATAAATAAGTATATAAGTGTTAAATTACATTATTACAATGTTTAATGTGTTTTTCAAACGAGTTTGGACTTAAATTTATCACTTAGAGTGTAATCGAGAAAACTAGTGTTACTAGCTTAAGCTATGTGTTATTCTAGTTGATATCAATGGATTATAGTGTGTGTAATGAGTTAATAATGGTATGGTTGTGTATTTATGTGTGTAAAAACTTGTTTATAGTGTTGAAGGTCCAATTGAAACAAGCTAAGAGTCAAATCTAAGTTAAAGATGAAAAGGACAAAACTAGCATTCTTAGTTTAAGTTTCTAGTTCATTGTCCTTGATTGCGTGTTGCTTTGAGATCTAATCCATAGTTTTTCATTATATTGGATGCTTTGTGATATGATTATGATGATATATGTATAATACATAAGATGTAAACCAATTGTAAACAACATCACAAGGCTTGGAATGGATGGACAAAAGCACAGGACAAGATTTGACATAAAACGGATAATTTGGAGTCCATGGCGCATCATGTTCTACACCTATGGGGTGTTTGATACACCATTTGTGGAATCCTAATGGACCCAAAACAGTGTGTATCCTATATTAGGGAGTGTTTCACAACCTAGGTTCCTTGATAGAGGCCGCGACGCGGACCCTTGTCCAATTTTGGCAGATTTGACCTCCTATAAATAAGACATTAAACATAAGGCAAAACACCTTGGGAGACTTTGAAACTCGGAAAGGGGATGTAAAACACTTCAATTAGGGTTTTAATATCTTTAATTTAGTTTTTTTTTATGGATTTTAACATGATTTATAACTTTTTGATTACGGTTATGCCCATGAGCGGCTAAAATGTCCTTTTCAGGGTTAAGACCAAGAACATGATTACTATTGTTTTGAATTTATTTGTTTTTGATTATTTATCATATTTGTTTGTTTATTTATCCTTTTTATTACTATTTTAAAGATTATCTACCCTTAGAATATATCCATAGTCAACCTTTGAACCCTGGAGGAGGAACAAGAATCTACTACATAGGGATGAATATAGTAGGATTATAAACTTCTACATAATGAATGTTATAATTTGCATCTAGGATAGGAATATAAATAGGTGACATTTTTGGTTCAATTACAGGATGAAATATAAATGCATTTAGCTTAGCTCTCACATTCCCTCTCAATGATGTAGTTGTGGGTCTAAGTTAGATAGGCAATTAGAGGCTCAGATGACCATAATAATAATATCAACTCCGTGAATCATCAATCATTATAATTAATCTAAACAATGAAGTTCAATTGATTATGCAAGCACTATACTTTATAACATTTTTCACTTTACTTTCAGTTTATAACTCAAAAACTCTTTTGGTTACATTTGCATTGATTAATATCGATAGTTAAACTAGAATTGAATAGCTATTAAAAAAGTATCTAAGAGATCGATATTCAGCTTTATTTATGGTCACTATATTACTTGGTGAGACCACGCATACTTGAGTGTGCGCTTGGGTGCCACAAGTTTTTGGCACCGTTGCTGGAGACTTGTAAATAGGCAACTATCTTATTTTTAGTTTAGCTATATTGAGTTGTACATAGTTTAGTATTATTTTATTTTTAGTTTATTTTACTTTTTTTCGTTACACTTCTTGATATGTCAGCTCGGGATAGATGACTTTCGAGTGATGATGATTCTTGTTATTTTTGTGGAGGACCCCATCGTGAGAGTATTTGTCCAGATTTTGATGGAAGTGCATGGATGGAACCTTTAGAATATGAGGAGTATACTATCTAAGCTTTTGAACAGACACAAGAATCTCAACCATTCAGTAGTCATCTTTTTCTTGAGATTAAATTGAGAAGGTGAATAAGAGTGAGTGTTGTGGATGATGTAAATTTTGAAGTGGGATTGGTTGGGCCTTAGTCAAAGAACTTTTATACGTTATGTTTATATGATGAAATATTTGTGGAGTCATCTTAAATATCGGACGAGTGTGAAGACGAGGAACAAGAATCTTATATTCTTAAATTTTCACCAGACAAGCGGAAAAACATGCCTCACTTCAAGGCCGAGTGGTTTACCATGCACAATCCGTTACTAGTGTAATACCCCATATATTCTCAGTCCAACTTATCCCTTAGTACTTTTTTGAGACACTTAGAACCTGAAAATAAAACTAAGTGTTGGGGACTTAGTCTCTTTTTGTTCTCTTAACTTTGAGGATTTTTAAGTTGACTTTTCGGGCTCTAAGATGATGGTTTTTGAGTTGATTCATGTTCAGGAGTGTAAAAGAGATGTATCAGGGGAGTTTTGGATTTTTCGGATGAGGGATGGGATGTTTTTGGATTTCAAAAATAGTACATCAACGTGATATTGGCACAATGCAATGGATATGGTATTGATGCCCCTGACGCGACGTGTCACTAGTCAAAGTTGAGATTCTGCTGAAAAGTTTATTTTCGAAGGGCAGTTTAGACTTTTCCCCACAGCCCCAAATCATGAAAACTAAAGTTTAACCATATTTTAAGCAAAATATACTCATTCCTTAGCAAATTTTCTCTCCAAGAAACCCTAAAGCTTCAACTTTAACTCTAAGAAATCCAAAGTTTCACCATTTTTTTCAAGATAGTCAAGAATTCAAGTTTCTGGGTTTAAGAACTTCAAGAAAAAGCTTCAAGAACATTATTAGGGATTCAAAGTTCAAATTTCTACATCAAATTAATCAAATAAGGTATGTGGGGTTATGAATAAGGATACTTTTTTAATCCTTATGCCCAAAAGTAGTTTTAAAATTTGAATTTTACGTGATTTTCAATTTAGGGTTCATACCCAATTATTGTTACTTGAAGTTAATGAAATTACAAGTGATTTAAGTGTTGAATTTCCTATCTACTTTCACATTTCTATGCGTGAGACTTGATTTCAAAATTCAAGAATTGAATTTCATTATCTTGATTAGAATCGTTAAAGTATTTCAAGATTATTATTGTTGAGCATGAAGTTTGTTGTTATTTGACATGATTTTCAAGCATGGTTTTTAAGACCTAAGTTTAAGCCTTGATATTTCAAGAAAGATGATGTTTAAGTATTCTTTGTTACACATGCATTCAGATTTTAAGTAATATTTGATCTTTTAATGCTCAGCTAAGATATGGAATACACACATTTAGTTTTGATGACAGTTTAAAATAGACAAATGCATATCTGGTTTTCATTATAAACCCTTATGCTAAATTTTAAGGTGGATTTCCTACAGAATAAGCATATCATTAAGGGAGTCGTATTTAGTATCGAGTTGAGTATGTATCTCAGTTCACATGCCCTAGAACTATGAGCCAACGTAAGTTTATATTATTCAAATTGTTCCCATTTATATAGATACAAATACAGATTATGATCACTCAACTTAGGTTATACTTCTTGGCAAGAGTATGACACCTCTCCCCAACATAAGGTTTTCCCCATAGGGAACCTAGATGTTGGACACCATGATAGCTCAAATGGTGTAGGTCAGTTAGACGAACCTTCCTAATAGAAAAGAATAATAGAAAAACTTTTAGAAGAGAACTCTTTAAGTCCAAAGACAGAATAAAAGAATGTATTTTAGAAACTAAGAGCAAGGGCTCACAATGTTATTCAGAGATTGTTTTATATAACATATCAGCTATGTGATTTTAGTTTTTAGTTAAATATGATAAAAGTGAGTCTCTTTAAACTTAGCCTGCATGACTTGACAGTAAACTTAATTTTTGTCCTACATAGTCCATCAACAGAAGAGCAGTAAGAGTACAACTTTTATAACTAAGTGTGATAGCTCACAAAGATTGTCTTTATGCATTACTACAGTATGTTATATTTCAAAGTCTTTACATTATTCAGGATAATGTGAGCTATTTACACTCAGTATGCATCTCTTTACAAGTTATATGGAAATTCAGTTACTGTTCTATTTATGTATTTACCCCCATATTCTCAGTACATTCCAAAAGTACTGATCCATGTATTCGTCTATATGCTATATTGATTAATAATGTAGGTTTAGCTGCCCAGTTTTAGAAGCGTGATTGACCGCAAACATCACTATCTACACCCAAAATTTGGTGATTCCTCATAGTTTAGGGACCCAGTTATTTAGATTTCCAACTTTATAAAGTAGTTTATTCAGTTGCTTCCAGTTATCTCGAGTCAGCAGGGGGTTTGTCCCAGTGACTCTCTAGTTAGTAATGTTAGAGGCTTGTTCGAGTATTACATACATTTCAGACTTACAATGTTGGTTGTTCAAATTTCCTAGTTAACTGCTTTCAAACAATATGTTCATTTAATATCAGTCCAATTCTAATAGTATTTCAGTATTTTAGTGTTTCGCATGCTTATATTTTCTTTCCTTTGAGTTTTAGAATGAGTAATAGGCTTACAGGGTTAGCTCGGGACTACATGTAGTTTTTAGCACCATGTGACATCTCGAGACCCATTTTTGGGGCGTTACAAACTTGATATCAGAGCCTAAGGTTTAACGAGTCCTAAGGAGTCATACAAGCCACGTTATTAGAGTCTTGATCATTGGTGTGAAATGCGCTATATTTATAAGCAAGAGTCTATAGAAAGATTTAGGAAATCATCTTTTACTTTCATGATATTTTTTGCTTACAGTTGTCTTTATCTGCTTTGACTCATGCTCTTACATGACAGAATATGCCTCCTTGCCGAGCTAATGCATGTAAAAATGATAACCAACCACCCCATTCTGCAAATCCTCTAAATGAGAATATGTCCCATGCTGAATTTTGGGTTGCCTTTCATGCGTTGGCCTAAGCTGTGACTATCAATGTTTATAGCAGCCATCAGGCTATAGTCGTACTTCAATAGAATAGTGATTTAGCTGCAACCAAAATTTGTGACTTTATGAGATAAATCTGCCTGAATTTTTTAGATCAAAAGTAGGTGAGGACCCATAACTATACCTTTATGAGGTGAAAAACATCACCTAAATTATACATGTTACTGATGTGGAGAGTGTAGAATTGGCATCCTACAGGCTGAAGGATGTTGCTTATGATTGGGTAGTTATGTGGAAGAATAGTATAGGTAAGAATACAGCTCCCTTGAGTTGGCAGGTGTTTCAAGATTGGTTTCTAGATAGGTTCTTTACAAATGAGCTAAGAGAAGCTAACATAGAGGAGTTTATAAACTTGAGTTAGGGATCGATGACAGTGAAAGAGTACTGCCTTAAGTTCAACCTGTTGTCTAAGTATGCTCCCAACTTAATAGCTGACTCTAGGTCAGTATGGGTAAGTTTGTTCTGGAGTGTCTAGTTTGGTAGTCAAAAAGTATTGGAATGCCATGCTTATAGGGGATATGGATCTATCTAGACTGATGGCTCATGCTCAACAGATTGAGGTAAAGAAGTTAAAAGAGAAAGAGAGGGGAAGTAAGAAGGCTAGGACCGAACAATTTGACTACAGCAAAACAAGGTTTGAAGGTGGAATTCTTTCCCATTCTCAAGGTGTCCCATCTATACTAGTGCCATCTTCAGCCACTGCTACCACACCTAGAACCAGGCAGAAGTAATGGGGTAGAACTTTTATGTCTAGGTCTCAAAACAGTGTAGGTGGAAGGCATAATTATCCGACATTTTCTAAGAGTGGTAAGAATAATCCTAGTGAGTATTTGTCGGGATAGAAAGGTTGTTATGAATGTTGTAAGATGGGTCACCAGATCAAAAAGTACCTGTATTCTAAGTAGGGAAGCCGAGATGTTCATCCTCAAACTCAGGATACTAGTGCACCAGTCCCTTCTCAGGGTGCATCATCCAATACTAGTGGCGATCAACACCATAGTCTGTTCTATGATTTACCATCCCTTCAGGAGTAGGATTGTTCACCAGATGTTATGCTGGTATGCTTCTTGTCTTTCATCTTGATGTTTATGTGTTGTTATACCCAGGGCCAAATCTCTCATATGTGACTTTGTTAGTTGTAGTGAATTTTGAAGTAGGTCTTGAAAAGCTTTCTAAGCACTTCTTAGTTTCCACCCAGTGGGTGAGTCAGTTGTTTCCAAACGAGTCTATAGAAAGTATCCTATCACTGTCCTTTACAAGATCATATTAGCAAACTTGATAAAGTTAGATATGGTCGATTTTGACATTATTTTGGGTATGGATTGACTCCATTCTTATTATGTATCTATAGATTGCCACACTCGAGTAGTGAAGTTTTGGTTTACTGATGAGCCAGTCTTTGAGCCGGTAGGTAATTTAGTATCTCCCAAGAGTCATTTCCTATCCTATTTTAAGGTCAGAAAGTTGATATCAAAGGGGTGAATTTACCACTTAGTTCGATTTAAGGACACTAAGTCTGAGACTCTAATAGTTCAGTCAGTCCGTGTATTTAATGAGTTTCCTAAAGTTTTTCTCAAAGATCTGTCAGGGGTACCACCCGATAGAGAAATAGAATTTGGTATTGACCTTCTTTCTGATACTCAACTTATTTCTATTCCTCTATATCATACAGATCTAACTGAGCCTAAGGAGTTAAAAGAGCAGCTTAAATACCTCTTAGATAAAGGTTTCATAAGACTAAGTGTCTCTCAACGGGGTGCACCCATCCTATTCGTGTTTAAGAAAGAAGGTTACCTTTGAATGTGCATCAACTACCGCTAGTAAAATAAAGTCACAATCTAAAATAAATATCCTTTTCCTAGGATTGATGATTTATTCAACCAACTCCAAGGTGCAAGTTACTTCTCTAAGATAGACCTTAGATCTGGCTATAACCAACTTAGAATACGGGAATGTGATATTCCAAAGATAACTTTAGGAACCCGTTACGGTTAATTTGAATTCCTAATCATGTCTTTTGGGATAACAAAATCTCTAGCAGCCTTCATGGACTTGATGAATAGAGTGTTCAAATAGTACTTGGACATATTTGTCATAGTCGTTATCAATGATATTCTTGTATATTCTCGTACTGGGGATGACCATGCAAACCATCTTAGAATGGTGTTGCAAACTCTTAGAGACCACCAGTTGTTCGCCGAATTAAGTAAGTGTGAGTTTTGGATAAGATAAGTAGCTTTCCTCGATCATATTATTTCTGGTGATGGGAATAAAGTCTATCCCTAAAAGACCAAAGCAGCAAGAAACTAGCCTAAACCCATCTCTCCATTAGACATCAAGAGTTTCTTGGGTTTAGCTAATTACTACCAATGTTTTGCTGAGGGATTCTTATCTATTGTGTCCCTAATGTCAAAAAATAAAAAGGTATTATTAATGGATGTGGTGCAACGGATGAAGCTGCTCCTTTCTTAACCAGAGGTCTCGGATTTGACTCAAAAGAAAGTTAAGTTTTAGTGGTCAGATTCCTGTAAGAAGAGTTTCCAGGAGTTGAAGACTCGACTCACCTCAGCCCCAATTTTGACATTGTCGGATAGTATAGATAGATTTGTTGTCTATTGTGATTCTTCTAGAGTAGGTCTGGGTTGTGTTTTGATGAAAAGAGGTAAGGTCATATCCTATGTCACTAGATAGCTTAAGCCTCACAAAAAGAACTGCCTTACCCATGATCTTGAGCTAGCTGCTGTTGTGTTTGCTTTGAAAATCTAGAGACATTATCTTTATGGGGTACATGGACCACAAGAACTGCGTTAGAATGCAAAAATACACCCAATAGCATAAACTGTTATGGCAGATTCCAAACTGCATATCTGTTAGTAAAGGTGGTTGGAGCAGTATCATCTGAGAAAGGCCAATATAGTGGAAGATTACCTTAGTAGATTGTCTATGGTTAGTGTGGCTCATGTTGAAAATAATAAGAAATAATTAGTTCAGGAAGTTCACCGGTTGGCTAGATTAGGTTTTCATTTAATTGACTCAGGTGAAGGAAATGTTTGGGTTCAGAGTAGTTCAGAATCTTCTTTAGTTTTCGAGGTGAAAGAAAAACAAGATAAGGACTCCAGTTTAGTTAAGTTAAAGGAGTCAGTTGGAGATCAGAAGGTAGAGGTTTTCTCCTAAGGGGGAGAAGGTGTGTTGAGATACGACAGTAGATTATGTGTGCCGTGAATTGAAGGTTTAAGATAGTGGATTATGGTAAAAATGCATGGTATGCATTACTCCATTCACCCAAGAACCACCAAGATATACCGCAATTTATGGGAAGTCTATTGGTGGAGTGGTATAAAGAAAGATATTGTAGAGTTTATGGCCAAATATTCCACTTGTTAACAGGTTAAGGTAGAGCACCAAAGGCCTGGTGGTACCTTGAAGGAGTTTAGTATTCCCACTTGGAAGTGGGAAGAGGTGAACATAGACTTTTTGATAGGGTTACTCCGTTCGCATCATCGGCATGATTTGATCTGGGTTATTTTTGAAAGGTTGACCAAATCAGCCCATTTCTTGCCAGTTCACACATCCTACTCAATCAAATATTATTCTAAGCTGTATATTATGGAGTTGGTCAGATTTAATGAAGTTCCTTTGACTATCATTTTGGATAGGGGTACTCAGTTTATGCTGTTGGGTGTATTTTTGCATTCTAGCGCTACTATTCTAGCCTTTTAAGCCTTATTTTAAGGATAATTCATGTGCTTAATGTGTTGATACTAATATAAATGTGCATATAAGTATCCAAGTATGTGTTTACAATGTTTAATGGTGTTTTCACATGAGTTTTGATTCAAATTGATCATTTAGAGTCAATTGAGAAAACTAGTGTGACTAGCTTGAGCTAGGTATTTTTCTAGTCTATCGTGTTGGGTTATAAAGTATTTAATGAGTTTATAAGTTTTCTATTGTGTATTTATATGTGACAAAACTTGTTGACAATGTTCAAGGGTCAATTGGATCAAAACAAGAGTCAAAACAATAAGCTTAAGATTAAAGTAAATGAAGCCTATACTTAGCTCGTGTTTCTTGTTCAACATCGAGGATATTGTGTTGTTTTAAGCTCTAAAATTTTTTGATTTATGCTATTTTATTCTTTGTGGATGTACTATTATGATATACGAAGGATGTAAAAGCTTTAAATCAAGTGGAAACAACTCAAAAAGGCTTGGAATGGATCATGGAAGCACAATACACAACTTGAAGTAATTTAGGACACCTGAAATATCCTAGCCGAGTGAAGTCGTGTGGAGTGTCAATTGGGTGCATGCAAACCACCATTGGATTCCTAAGGGGCCCAAAATGGTGACCCACTGCGTAGCGGTGGTAATAGCAGTGAAGGAACCACCGCATCACAATGAAAAGCAAATCTGCAATGATTAAATTCTAGAATCTTAGGGCGATTTCGCTGCTTCGCGGTCCTATGGCGATTGGTATGTCACCGTTAAGCGGTGACCATTAAAAATGGAAAAAATTTCCCAGCTGAAGGATAATAACCTGGAAACCCAATCCAAGTCGGTTTATGACTTTTCTACAATAAATAAAACATGTTATGTCATGGTTTAGACATCTTGGAGCCCCTAGATCAATTAGAACGACATTGGAGGCTACCACAACTTCTTTTTTGGTTTTTATTTCTTCAATTTAGCTTTCTTTTATGGTTTTAATAATTCATACAATTAATTGGATGTTGATTATGGCTATGAGTGGCTAAAAGCTCCTTTTCCGGGGTTAAAGCCAAGAACATGAGTACGATTGCTTTGAATTTATTTTATTTAATTTGTTTATCATTATTGGTTGTTTTTTATTCTTAATTTAACTATTTGATGGATTGATCACCTAGAAAATACATTTATTGTCACCCTTGTGATCTCGGGAGAGGGAATAAGGAGATAGAACATGAGAATAAACAAAGTATGGTTCTTATTTCTTTATAAAATAAGGGATTTTAATTAATGTCTAGGACAGGGATGTACTTAGATGCCTTACTTGATTCAAACATAGGATGATAGCTTAAAGAGCTTCATTGGATTGTTATATCCCTTCTTAAAGATGTAGTTGTAATATCCATATTAGGTTAAACGACTATAGGTCAGAAGACCATGATCGTATAATTAACCCTACGAATCAACAAACAAGATATACAAGTTAACGAATGAAGTTCAATAACATAGTATGATTGTTCGAAGTGCTTTAACCTTGGGCTTTACTCCATTTGATTGTGTTAAGACTTTTATTTTATGCATTATTTCCTTTACTTTATTTTACAATATTGAAAAGTCTTTTTTGGTTACTCTGGCATCAATTGAATCTAAATTGTGAACTAGAATTGAATCTTTGTTAGATCAAGTCCCTGTGGGATATATACTTGGCTTTGTTGAAGGACACTTTGCTACTTGGTAGACCACGTACACTTGCCTATCGGTTGGGCACTGTCAAGTTCTTGGCATCATTACCTGGGACTTGTAATTTGATGACTATTTTATTTTAGTTTTACTTTTAGATTTTGTTTGTGTTTTTATGCTTGGTCTTTGTTTGTGAATTTGCAGAAAATAGGTACAGACTTGTAAGATGGCAAGGGATCGAGAGTTGATTGAATCAGACCCCAAGATTGAGTAAAGTTTCCATCAAAATAGAAGAGAAGCAATCCTTCCCCCTCATATTTCTCAAATCAAAGAAGGCCAAGAAAATCCTGCACCTATGGATAAAGAACAAGTAGCACGTAGGATAGTTCAAGAAGTGGAAATACCACTTTCGACAAATCTGACCTCACCTTTCCAGAAATCAACTGCTGGAGGGAGGTTTGAGCTCAAAAACAATATGGTGCAGCTGTTCATTAGCAGTGGATAGTTTACAGGGCTGTCATATAAAGATCCTCAGGTCTACTTGCAGAATTTTACTAACCTCGCTAAGACATTCATTCCGGTAGATGTGAATGCTGATTATGTGAGGATGGCACTTTTTCCTTATTCACTTATTATTGAAGCTAAAAAGTGATTGAATTTAGAGCCAGCAAATTCAGTCACATCATGGGATGACTTGGCTAAGAAGTTTCTCTTCAGATTCTTCCCATCTGGAAAGATTGCGAAACTTCATAGTAAGATTGTGAGCTTTAAACAAAGTCTAGACGAGAACCTCTACCATGCTTGGCAGCTGTTCAAGGCACTTCTTAAGGACTGTCCACATCACCAGTAGTCCAATGAGTTACTTGCTCATACTTTTGTAGAAGTATTTGACCATAATACAAAAATTTTGCTAGATTCATCCACAGGAGGTCAAGCGTTGGAGTTAACTTATGATGAGCTATACACCTTATTGAACCACATCGCACAATGAAATCCAGAGTGGCATAGTGATTCTAGGAATGCCATAAAGAGAGTTACAGGTATGTTGGAGTTAGACCAGTAAACTGCTTTATCATCTCAAGTTGTGGCATTACAAAAAATGATAAACACTAACCTACCACAATAGTCAATGTAGTTCAACAAACTAATGGTTGGTTTGAGGTCTGCAGGAATAGTAGCCATTCTGTAGCCATTTGTGCTTCAAATTCAGAATTAGTAATGTACGTAGGCAATGCTCAAAGTCTAAATTATGGTAATTCCTATAACATGAAGTGGCAGACTCAGCCATGGAACGCACAATAATAACAAATTCAGAACCACAGGCTTCTCCAAATCAGTCAACTAGCAATATGGAAGTGGTGATGAAAAAAATCTTATCTAGTCAAGCACAAATGGCTGTTGATATAAAAAATTAACAGGAAGAATAACAAATAAAAAAGCATCCCAGAGAATCTTAGAGTTGCAGTTGGGATAGTTACAACAAGCATTAAATACTAGGCCTCAAGGTGGTCTGCCAGCAGATAGGGAAAATCCAAAACAAGTTATGACAATCACTTTAAGGAGTGGTAAAGAGCTTTAAGGAGAAAATACAAAGGTAACCAAGGAGGTAGATGTAGATTTGACTCCCCACAATTTAATTACAAAGTTGTTGAAAAATCGAGGAAGCCTGAGTACTCAAAAGAAAAAATTATTGCAGAAGAGAAGAATCAGATGCCTCCACTTCTTTTCCCTTAGATGCAAAGAAAAGCAAAGGAGGATGCATATTTTAAGAAGTTTTTGACACGTTTAGAGAGATTCACATTAACTTACCTTTGTTAGATATTTTGAAGAGTATGCCAAAGTATGCCAAGTACTTGAGGGATGCAGTTGCTAATAAGGTAAAATTACAGGATGTGGAGGCAATAGCACTCACTGAAGAGTGTAGCGTTGTAATGACATAGAAATGCCTAAGAAGCTTAAGGATCTAAGAAAATTCACCCTCCCTATTCAAATTGAGAGTATTAAAGTGGTTCACGTATTGAGTAACTTAGGGGCAAGCATTAATTTGATGCCCTAATCTTTTTTGAGACATTGGTCTTGAGATAGCCTAGACCTACCTCTTTGCGATTACAGTTGGCAGACGGGTCCATAGCCCATACAGAAGGAGTGATGGAGGATGTACTCATAAAGTTTGGTAAATTAATTATTCCTGCTAACTTTATTATGCTAGATTTTTAGGTAGACGAACAAGTACCAATCATCTTGGGGCATCCATTTTTAGCGATGGGTCAAGTACTAATTGATGTAAGAGAAGGTACGCTAAAGATAAGGTTGAAGGATGAAGAGGAGGTTTTCAAAGTTTACAAGCCTCTTAACACACTATCCTAGTATAGAGACTTATGCATGATTACTCTTGTTGAAAGGGACAAGTGTGTGATTGCTAATGCACGAAAGACCTCTTCAAACACCCTTATTGAGCGACCTAAAATAAAATGACTGCTTTCCAATTTTATGAAGGTTGAATTCGAAAGAGATATTGAACTTAGGAGTGCAAAATCAAGAGGTTAAAAATGAAAAAGAAAATGGCACCCAAAGAGTAGTAAAAATATTAAGGAACTTAGTTAAGTTGAGTTGGGTCGTGCCGTGACACTAAATCAGGTGCTTCTTGGGAGGCAACCCACGTTAAGTAGGTATGTTTTATTTTTCAGCATTTAGTTTTTACTTCACATAGTTTTTTATTTTTGATTGAGTCACAGGTTGATGGGAAGTCTGAGTACTGAAAACTAAGCTAAGGAACATGGAAAAAATTGAGTGTGGAGTCCCACAGATCTTCTTTATGTGTAATGATGTACTATCTAGGACTAGAGGCCTTGGGGAGTATTACTATTTTTTTCTTTTAAGTTCACTTTGGGGACAAAGTAGATTTTTAACTGTGGGGTGGGGAAATTCCCAATTTTGGGCTCAATTTAAAATTTCTTGAGTAAGATATTCTTATTAGTGCTAATTTTTATTGCATGGTGCAAGTGTTTTAGTTGTGTAAGCATATTGTTTGATGCAAATTACTACTTTTGAGACTCTTAGGCTCATGATTATGGCTTTTTTTCTTGTGGTTTAAAATTTGAATTCATGCTATTGTTTGGTTAAGAGTCTATGATGATCCTATGTTATTTGAGCATGTGCCATGTGTGTGCGAGGATATTTGTATATTCATTTTTGCATGTGATGTCTAGAAATTTTCCGGTATGTGTATATAAGTAAAATAAAGAGTTTGGGTTTAGGAGATGATATAGGCATTTCGTTGATAGCCTAGTTTTTTAACTTGTATTTGACCTTCCCTTTATGCATAATCCTAGTGAGCCCCGTTGATCCTTTATCTTTTTATTTGGAAGCCTTATATGTGCCTAATACCTTCTTTTATAAACCTTAATTTGATCCAAAAATATCCTAGGCACTTTAATGAAAATTAAGTGACTAAGAAGTTGAGAAATTGAAGAAGAAAGAGGTGAATTTGATGCCCCAAGGTAATAGTTATTGGTGTTGGTAATTGATGTGTGGTGGATGGGTACGATAGACATTGTGCTAGAAATATTACTGTGGTTGTGAAAAAGTTTAAAAAAAAGAAAAAAATTGATTCATTGGTAATGAAAAATACTTCCACCATGTGTTTATGGAAATGCTTAAAAGAGACGGGGCAAAAAAAGATATGGGTGGATGGGAAAAGCGTGATTTGGTTGTTGGAGATTGGTTTTAAATGTATAATGTAGTGTATTCTCAAATAGTTCCTACCCATCCGTTTTCCTACATTACAACCCGGAAAAGACCTATTTGATCCTAAATTTAACACTCTAATATTAGTGGAGTATGACTTTAAGGGTAAACCTATTGTTCATCTAGTGTAACTTGTAAATTCCTTGAGAGAGTGAGTGTAACTTGATTTGTATACCCATTATGTTCTAAATTTGCATTATTGTGAGTGATTATGGGTAACTCTTTTGTTGTGAAAGGTACATGTTTGATGAATATGTGTGAATTGTATGATATCTTTAATTGAGAAATATTCATAAGTTTGCCACTTGTAGAGTCCGTTATTAAGGCTAGGATGTTTAGAAGTAGGATTCTTGAGCTTTAAATTGTGTATAACATGCGTAGTTTAGAAACTTGTAGTCTATGTAGTCATTGTAGTACTAACTTGAGTGTCTTGATTGTAGTAGAAGTGTGGAGTCTTTCCAGATCATGATGCTTATAGTTAAGAGTTTTTTGAGGATAAACAAGGCTTTAAGTGTGGGGTGGGTGAAAAATTCCCAATTTTAAGCTATTTTTGAAAGCCTTTTAAAAGGGTCTTGGTACTAAGTTCATCTCAGTTTAGATTTTCACCCTCAAACAGATGGCCAGATAGAGAGGACCATTCAAACCCTAGAGGATATGTTGACGGCGTGCGTTATTAACTTTAAAGGTAATTGGAATGATCATTTGCCATTGATTGAGTTCACCTACAATAAAAACTACTATTCTAGTATTCGGATGGCCCCGTTTGAGGCTCTTTATGGGAGGAGATGTAGATCACCTATCATTTGGTTTAAAATGGGTGAGGCCACTTTGATTGGCCAGATGTGGTGTTTAAATCCATAGAAAAAGTCCAATTGATTCAAGAAATGTTGAAAATAGCTCAGAGTTGTCAAAAATCTTATGCAGATGTGAGGAGAAAGGATCTTGAGTTTGAAGTTGATGACTTAGTTTATTTGAAAGTTTCACCCATGAAGGGGGTGAAGAGATTTGGCAAAAAGGGGAAGCTTAGTCCCCAATATGTTGGGCCTTACAGAATATTGAGTCGTGTTGGAAAGGTTGCGTAGGAATTCGAATTGCTTGCAGATTTGTCATACGTTCACCTAGTGTTCTATGTATCCTTATTGAAGAAGTGTATGGGTGATTCAACTATTGTAGTCCCTATAGAGAACACAAATATTCAGGATAGCCTTTCATACGAGGAGCTTTAAGTTGAGATTCTTGATCACCAGATTCGTAGACTATGGTACAAAGAAGTTCCCTTGATCAAAGTTGTTTGGCGAAATTAGTCTATTGAGGGTGCTACTTGGGAAGTGGAAGCAGATATGCGAACCAAGTACCCTTATCTTTTATCAACAAGTTCAAACTCAGCTTAAGGTAACAGATTTATTCATATTATCTCTTTTCCATTCTCAATTCCAGTTGTATATCATCATATTCATGACACTTCATACATTTATGAATCATTTCAATCATGTAAATCATGTTTTCATAAATGGGAATTTAGTACATAATCTCCATCTCTCAGTATTCTAAGCTTATCCAGTCTATTTTGAGGAAGAATATTCCCAAGGCAGAGATATGATAATACCCCGTAAGTGCTTGAGACACTTAGAACCTTAAAATAAAACAAAGTGTTGGGGGATTCGTCTCTTTTTGACCTATTAACTTTATGGATTTTTAAGTTGACCTTTTGGTCTATGAGACGATGGTTTTTAAGTTGATTCATGTTCAGGGGTGTAGAGGGATGTCTCGGGGAAGTTTTGGATTTTTTGAATGAGGGATAGGACATGTTGGGATTTCAAAAATAGAACATCAATGCAAAATTGGTGTGACACGATGGCTATTTCTTTGATGTCCCCGACACAATGCGTTGCTGGTCAAAGTTGAGATTCTGCTGAACAGTTTATTTTTGAAGGGCAGTTTAGACCTTTCCCTAAAGCCCCAAATTGTAATACCCTATATTTTCATGCTGGAATTCTAACCATCATTTCTACGTGTGTAAGATCTAATCCAAATGATTCCCATGTTAATATAAGTTAATGATCATTATCCTAGTTTATGAAGTGTTCTCGAGGTGAAAGATGTTCATAGAATTCACATAGAAAAAAGTTGAGCTAAGAGTCTTTGATTCTTTCAAAGTTTAGTATTTGATTCTACAAAGGTCTAAATTGAACATGTATACCTTTTTATATGCATAGAATTTTGTAGCTCAAGACCCACCAAATTGTAGAAAGATGAATCAAGTTTCCAACGATATCAATTTTGACTTAAGTCCATACCCGAGCAAAAAATTATAGTCATTTTCGTGAGAGAGGCAGTGAGGTCGCGCGATTAGAGTGCAACGCGCGCTCCATTGCATGCACCTAGTTTTCAGTTCCTGTTTTCACATTTTTAATGGCAAATAAGTTCTTTCCTCCACCCTAACTCATCCATAACACATAATTAAAGACCCAAGGAGCAGTATTTTCCTTCTTTATTCATAATTCCTCTCCAAGAACAAAACCCTAATCTCAACCCAAGAACTTCAAGACTCCATTAAATCTCTTTAAGAAAAACCAAGAATTAAGTTCTCTAATCCAAGAATTTCAGGAAAAGCTTTCAAGATCATTTCCAAGGTTTTCAAAGTAAGGTTTTCTACATCAAATCAAGCCTATTAAGGTATGTGGGGTTATGAACAAGGATTATTCTTTCATCCTTATGCCCAAAACTAGTTTTTAAAGTAGAGTTTACATGAAATTACATGATTTAGAGTTTAGGGTTCATACCTAAGTATCATTGTTTGATACTTATGAAGTTACAAGTGATTTAAGTGTTGAATTGCATGACTATTTTCACATACTTATGCGTGTGACTTGATTTTGTATATTGAGCATTGAATTTCATTATCTTGATTAGAATTGTTCAAGCATTTCATGATTTTTATTATTGAACATGAATTATGATTATTTGGCATGAGTTTTCGAGAAAGGGGTTTTCAAGTCCTAAGTTTTAGTCTTGATATTTCAAGAAAGATAATGTTTATTTATTTTTTGAAAAGAACGTATTCATATTTTAAGCAAGATTTTGATCCTATGATCCTAAGATAAGATATGGAATCCACACAGTTAGTTTTGATTAAGTTTCAAATAGACGAACGCATAACTGGTTTTCTTTACAATCCCCTATGCTAGTTTTAAGGTGGATTCCCTACAGAATGAGCATACAGATTAAAGGAAATAGTATTTAGCACCGAGTTGGATATGATTCCAAGGTCTTATGCCCCAGAACTATGTGCCACCATAGGTTTTAATACCCCTAGTGGGTTCAGTATAGTGATCATTCTAGCTAGGTACTATTCCGATAGCAAGGGTAGAAAAACTCTACCAATGTAGGTAAGAGAAGTTGGACTCCATGATAACTTGCATGGTTTATGTCAGTTAGAAGAACCTCCCTAATAGAAAAGAATAAGCGAAAAGCTTTTAAAAAAAAACTCCCAAAGTCCCTAGGTCCTAAAACAGAATAACAAAACAACTTTCAGGAACTAAGCAGAAACTAATTGTAAAGGATCATAATTTTATTTAGATATTATTTTACATAACGCATTAGCTATGAGATTTCAGCTCTCAATTTTTAGATGATAAAGTTGAGTCCTTTCAACACTTAGCTTGTATGATTCGAAAACAAAATACAAGTACAACTTTTAGAACTAAGTGTTATGGCTCACAAGATTTATACAGTATGCTTTATTATTTATGATTTATGATTTTTATCTTTCAGTTATTCAAGCCAATGTGAGTCATTTACACTTAGCATGCATTATTTGAAAATCTATGAGTATATATATATAGTTATTGTTTTACTTATGCATTTATCCTATATTCTTAGGACATTCCAAAAGTACTGATCCATATATACGAGTATGTGATACATTGTTTAATAATGTAGGTACTAGATCAGTTGTCGTCCATATATCACTATCAGATAGTTGTAAATTCCAGCCAGCAGATAATAAGTCCTCCTACTTTGGGGACTTCAGTTAGATTTTATTTATGTACCTTACTTTATTACTCATATTTATTGAGTAGTGGTAGTTGGATTCGTATCCCAGCTATCTATAGTCAATATAGTAGAGGCTTCAAAGATGTCAGTCAGAGTCAGTCATGTAGTTTCAGTTCCGCTCTTCAGTGTTATCAAAATGTAAATTTGTATTAGTATTGTATTCTTCCAGATTTCATCATGATTATGTTTCTACATGATAAACTTAGTCATTTTATACATATTTAAATTAGTTAATAGTATGCCAGTACAAGGGTTAGCTTGGATCACTTGTGGTCCTAAGCATCATGTGATGTCTTAAGACCAGTTTTTAGGGTGTTACAAGCTTGGTATCAAAGCCCAGAGTTTGAGTCTGCTTTGGTTTCTATGAATCCATGTCTAGTAGAGTCTTGCAGAATGGTATAGAGACATATGTACTTTTCTTCAAGAGGCTACAATGCATTTATGAAAAGTTTCCTTTCTTTCATACTCTAGACCATTCTGTAAAGTTGTTCCTTTAAAAACTTCTATCAATTCATGTGTTAATCAATAATTCTCCATCTATGTATTATTTTTGAGATAACATGATTAGCAAGTTCCAATTTCTCCTAAGATGATGCTCTCAGAATTACTATCAGTAACTTTATAAGTCACACAAAGGGATTGAGAGAAGCTAGCTAGTGTGTTATAAGTCCCTTAAGTTGAAATCTTAAGTCCTCATCCATTTGAGTTGTTCAATTAAGCTGGAATAAGATGTGCATTCAGATTCCATTCAGATAGTGCTCATGAGAGGAGATAGTGTGAACCTAGATTGTTGAATATAGTTTGCATTTAAGGGATATTGTAACCTAGAGTGTTATGATTCATAAGTAGGAGTACCTTCTTATAGTTGAAAGTGTGGGTCTAGAAGTGTAGTGAAAAGAAAGATGGTGATGGAGATTAATTGAATATATATAGATGAACTTTTGCATGTGATTGAGTTAGTAGTGAGGTGATATATCCTTGTGTGTTAGTTTAGTAGAAGGTAGAGAAGGAGTTATTAGTTAAGGTGAATTATTGTTTGCTTGAGGTATTAACGAAGTTATTGATGGTATTTATTTTGTTAAAAAAGCGTCGATTATAAATGAGAGTATTGGGTGGCTGAGTATTATTAATTTAGGCTTCCCTTGAGATTGCAAAAAGGAGTTTAGTTGAAACTTATAGAGCTATAGAATTAATTTAGGAGTATAGATAGGTAAATAGTCATAATGTGTAGAATAAGGATGTGCTAGCAGATTTAATTAATGTATACCATAGGATTATGATCGATTATGGTAGTTATGAGGTTTAGTGGACTAGTATTTCTTGATGTCTTAATTTATAGCTTTCAAGTGAGAATAGTATGTGAGGTTGGGTTGTCAATCATGCCTAGCATTAGACACTAAGTTTGAATAGTGGATGATCATTAAGATGGAAATAGTGATTTCTTACTTAGAGATGCTAGCTATATCGAACTGATCTAGTAGGCTTGAACAATGTATATATGAGTTTAAGTTGATTTATTCATAATTTAGTATGATGTTGTAAGTATGATGTAGAGGTGTGCCTAAGCTGATATGGGGTTGCATTATTTTCTAAGTTTATTAAGTGTTATGTGTAGTGAGGTAGGTGTGTTCGCAATGGAGATTGTAAGTCTTTGACAATGATTATTGAATGTAGATAAAGTTAAGGATTATATATGTAAGGGTTTCCAAGGATGAAGTGAGTAAGTTCAAAATATAGTGTATTCATGTGAGTGTAGCATTTATGTGTAAATAGTTAGAGCAAAGATATTCTGACTTAGTCCTAGGAATGTAAAATAGATCCACAATTTTAGAAGGATGGATTTAATCTAAGGGGGAGATATTATAAGGCCCAGTAAGACCCTATCTCATTTTAGTTCCCTATTGCACCTAAAAAGGTCCAAAACTTAGAAAAGATTTCACTAAGTGTTGGGACTTAGTCATTTATAAAGCTCCTAAAGTTTGGTGATTTTATTTTCGACCTTCCTGGCCTTAGAATGTCAATTTTAAAGTTGATTCTTCATCAAGGGTGTGAAAGGTACATCTCGGTTAAGTTTTGAAATTTTCAAACAAGCGTAAGGGCATGTTTGGAAGTTTAAAACAGTAACTGCCCACGATTTTCATGCGGCGCACACTCCAGTCCATGCCCGAGGGATACCGCGATAGAGTGTGCGGCGTATGTTCCATTTAGGTGATCCAGAGTATATGACGCACGCTCCATAATATGCTCCGTTATTTTTACAGCTCCTATTTCAGCATATTTAAGGTCTAATGCTTATACACTTCATGCGTATTCAAGTTCATTCTTAACTTCTAGTAAGTAAGTAACAGTTTCACTCTATGATTTGAGTCATCCCTTAGAACTCTATGGACACCAGTCTTATGTTGAATAGCTTATGATACGTATGAACTCATGTTTCAAAGTATGAATAGTTCTCAGAACTCATGATACTAGTAAAATTGGCATTATATCACGTATGTCCTCAGTTTAGATCTCTTTAATGAATCCATGTCTTTGATATTTTATTCCTTAAGCCTTAGTTAAGTGTTAAAGTTATATATAGTATTGTTTCATGCTTCAGGTCCTTATGCGTTAGCCCTTCAGTGATCTCTCCTTATGTAAAGATAATGGTGATGATAATGGATAAGCAATGGTTTAGATGAGAGAGAGTTGATGACCTTCATTAACAAAGACTATTTATGTTTTTTCTATCTAAGGTTAAAGGATAAAGGAATATTGAGGTAAATCTTTTGTACCTGTCATAGTTGGTTGAGAATTTTGGGTATGTCTTCTTAAGAATAATATAAGAAAGTTGTTATTGATAGAGGTTTAGAGAACATGAGAAGTATGCCTTTATACGTGTTTGACTTGAAGTTCATATATGGTTATAATGATAGGCTTGAATGTCATGTTGGGATGTAAGTCAATGAATGCAATATGCGCTAGTGAAGTCCATAGTAGGAGTTTCGAGTTAGTCATTAAAGTGGTAAGGGATGTTATGCATAGGTCTGACCTCTAAAAGATACATGGAAGATTGAATCATGTGGCTTAGACTAGTATGATAGTGTGTCATGTTGTACCTTGTGATTTCAAGTTAGGCTTGATCATGGTGAGAAAATTCAGTTCAGCTTAGACTTTAGTAGATGGATTGTAAGGGAAATAGTATAGCTGAGGGAGTATTTGAGAAGTGTTGCTAAGCTTCAAAGTAAGAAGTTGCATTGCCTAAGGCCTAGTAATTCTATCACAGCTTATGATTTATTTGTCTATGGTTCATGCTCTAGAGTTGTATCAATGTTGTGAATCCTTATTCGGATGTCTTGTTCAGATCATGCCCAAAATTCTTTTCTCCCTAATATTATTAGAATTTTTTTGAAGTGTTGAAGTAATACTCTATTTGAGAATGAGCAGTCAGTATGATCTAGTCCATATAGCGTACAATCTAGTTTAGCAATCAAAAAAATAAGCTCCTATAGATTTCAAACTATCCATCAAGTCTTACTACCCAAAGTTTCATGAGTAAGACCATTTCATGAGGTAAAATATTCATATTCGTGCAAATTATGAATTCAGCTCAGTCCATGCACCAGGCATTAGTTTCAGATTTAGATATTTAGTCATGATTCAGTTCATAAGTGTTTAGTGAATGATCTTAGTTTTTCCAAGTATTCCAGCCCAGAATGTAATACCCATTGTATGATCTTAATCTTGTTATCTCATGATTTGTGCTTGCATAAGTTATCACTTTGCAGTTCTACATGTATGATTGTATCATGAACACTTCAAGCGAATTCTAAATTCTAAGCATGAATCAACTCCTTATAGTAAGTAAAGGCAAGTCAGCTCAGAAATCAGTTTCATGATAGAAGTTTTGAATATTTTAGCTCAGTTATATCCTATCTTTGAAGAAATATTATCTCCACGTTATTCAATACCTCTAAGGCTTTAACAAGTTCCTATCCATCATTCAAGGATGAATGATTCCAATGGGGAAATAATGTAATTCCCCGTATTTTCACACTAGAATTCTAACCATCGTTTCTACGTGTGTAATCTCTAATACAAATGATTCCATGTGAATATAAGTTCATGTTCATTATCCTAGTTTATGAAGTGCTCTCGAGGTGAAAGATGTTCATAGAATTCACTTAGGACAAAGTTGAGCTAAGAGCCTTTGATTCTTTCAAAGTTTAGTATTTGATTCTACAAGGGTCTACTTTGAATGTGTACACCTTTTTATATACATAGAATTTTGCAGCTCAATACCCACCAAATTGTAGATAATTGAATTAGCTTTCCAAAAATATCAATTTCTCCTTAATTTGATACCCGACTGAAAAGTTATAGCCATTTTTATGAGAGAGGAATTGAGGTCACATGATTAGCGTGCGACGCGCGCTCCATTGCACGCACCTATTTTTCAGTTCCTGTTTTTGCATTTTTAAGGAAAAATAAGTCCTTTCCTCCACCCTAACTCATCCATAACACATAATTAAAGCCTCAAGGAGCATTATTTGCCTCCTTTATTCATAATTCCTCTCCAAGAACAAAACCCTAATTTCCATCCAAGAACTTCAAGACTCCATTACAATCTCTTCAAGGTAAACCAAGAATTAAGTTCTCTAATCCAAGAATCTCAAGAAAAGCTTTCAAGATCATCTCCAAGGGTCTCAAAGTTAAGTTTTATACATCAAATCATGCTTATTAATGTATGCGGGGTTATGAACAAGGATACTTCTTTCATCTTTGTGTCCAAAACTAGTTTTTAAAGTTAATTTTACATGAAATTACATGATTTACAGTTTAGGGTTCATACCCAAGTATCATTGTTTGATCCTTATGAAGTTACAAGTGATTTAAGTGTTAAATTATATGACTATTTTCACATACTTATACTTGTGACTTGCTTTAGTAAATTGATCATCGAATTTGATTATCTTGATTAGAATTTTTAAAGCATTTCAAGATTTTTATTATTGAACATGAATTGTGATGATTTCACATGAGTTTTCAAGAAAGGGGTTTTTCAGCCCTAAGTTTTAGTCTTGATATTTCAAGAAAGATAATGTTGAAGTATTCTTTGAAAAGCACATGTTCAGATTTTAAGAAATATTTTGATCCTATGATTCTTAGCTAAGATATGGAACCCACATAGTTAGTTTTGATTACAATTTCAAACAGACAGACGCATAACTAGTTTTCATTACAAATCCTTATGCTATTTTTAAGGTGGATTTCCTACAAAATGAGCATATATATTAAAGGGAGTAGTATTTAGCATAAAGTTGGGTATGATTCCAAGGTTTCATGCCCAGAACTACGTGCCACCATAGGTTTTAATACCTCTAGTGGGTTCAGTATAGTGATCACTCTATATAGGTTCTATTCTGATGACAAGGGTAAAAAACTCTACCAACATGGATAAGAGACGTTGGACTCCATGATATCTCACATGATTTATGTCAGTTAGAAGAACCTCCCTAATTCAAAAGAGTAACAGAAAAGATTCTAAAAGAAACTCCTAAAGTCCCAAAGTCCATAAGTCCTAAAATAGAATAACAGAACAACTTCAAAAAACTAAGTATAATGGCTCACAATTTTATTCAGATATTGTTTTACATAAGGCATTAGCTACGAGATTTCAGCTTTCAGTTTACAGATGATAAAAGTGAGTTCTTTCTACACTTAGCTTTCATGATTCAAAAACATAATACAATTACAACTTTTAGAACTAAGTGTTATGGCTCATAAGTTTTATACAGTATGCCTCATTATTCATGATTATAATTTTCAGCTTTCAGCTATTCAAGCCAATGTGAGTCATTTACAGTTAGCTACATTATTTTAAAATCTGTGAGTATATATATACAGTTATTCTTTTACTTATCCATTCACCCCCATATGCTTAGTACATTTCAAAAGTACTGATCCACATATATGTGTATGTGCTACAATATTTAATAATATAGGTACCAAATCAGTTGTCGTTCATATATCATGATCAGACAGTTGTAGATTCCAGCCAACATATGATGAGTCCTACTACTTTAGGGACTTTAGTTAGATTTAATTTATGTACTGTACATTTTTACTCATATGTATTAATTAGTGGTAGTTGGAGTCATGTCCCAAACTATCTACAGTCAGTATAGTCGAGGCTTCACAAATGTCAATCAGAGTCAGTCATGTAATTTTAATTATGCTCTTTAGTTTTATCAAAATGTAAAATTGTATCAGCATTGTATTCTTCCAAATTTTATCATGATTATGTTTTCACATGGTAAACTCAGTCATTTTATACATATTTAAATTAGTTTCTTAATAGTATGCCAGTACAAGGGTTAGCTAGGGATCACTTGTGGTCCTAAGCACCGTATGATGTCTTGGGACCCTCTTTAGGGTGTTACACAAATTGTGAAATCTGAAGATTTAACCCTATTCTAAGAAAAATATACACATTCCTTACCAAAATTTTCTTTCCAAGAAACCCCAAAGTTTCAACTTTAACTCCAAGAAATCCAAAGTTTCACCATTTTTTTAAGATAGTCAACAATTCAAGTTTCTGGGCTCAAGAACTTCAAGACGAAGCTTCAAGAACGTCATTAGGGATTCAAAGTTCAAACTTCTACATCAAATTAATAAAATAAGTATGTGGGGTTATGAACAAGAATACTTCTTTTTGTGCCTAAAACTTGTTGTAAAAGTTGAATTTTACATGAATTTCAATTTAGGGCTTATACCCAATTATTGTCACTTGAAGTTTCTGAAATTATAAGTGATTTAAGTGTTGAGTAGCCTATCTACTTTCACATGTTTATGCGTGAGACTTGATTTCACATTTTGAGAATTGAATTCTATTATCTTGACTAGAATCGTTAAAGTATTTTAAGATTATTATTGTGGAGCATGAAGTTTGTTTTGATTTGACATGACTTTCAAGCATGTGTTATAAAACCTAAGTTTAAGCCTTGAAATCTCAAGAAATATGATGTTTAAGCATTCTTTAATAAGCATGTATTCAGATTTTAAGCAAGAATTGATCTTTTGATCCTCAGCTAAGATATGGAATACACACATTTAGTTTTGTTTATAGTTTAAAATAGATAGATGCATAAATAGTTTTTATTATAAACCCTTATGTTATTTTTAAGGTGGATTTCCTACAAAATAAACATACCAGTAAGGGAGTAGTATTTAACACCGAGTTAGGTATGTGTCTCAGTTCACATGCCCCAGAACTACAAGCCAACGTAGGTTCAGATTATTCAAATTATTTCCATTTATATGGATGAAGATACAGATTGTGATCACTTAGCTCAGGTTATACTCCTTGGCAAGTGTATGTGACCTCTCCCCAACATAAGGTTTTTCCCTTAGGGGAACTAGACATTGGACACCATGATAGCTCAAATGGTGTATATCGGTTATAAAAACCTCCTTAACAAAAAATAATAACCAAAAAACCTTTAGAAGAAAACTCCCTAAGTCCAAAGACAGAATAAAAGAACAAATTTTAGAAACAAAGTGCAAAGGCTTACAATTTTATTCAGAGATTATTTTACATCAGATATCAACTATGTGATTTCAGTTTTAAGTTAAATATAATAAAAGTGAGTCTCTTTACACTTAGCATGCATGATTTGACAGTAAACTTAATTTTAGTCCTACTTAGTCCATCAAAAGAAGAGGAGTAAGAGTACAACTTTTATGACTAAGTGTGATGGATCACAAAAACTTGGATCACAAAAACTATCTTTATGCATTATACAGTATGTTATATTTCATAGTTTTTACATTATTCAAGATAATGTGAGCCATTTACACTCAGAATGCATCTCTTTACAAGTTCTATATACATTCAGTTACTATTCTATTTATGTATTCACCCCTACATGCTTAATATATTCCAAAAGTACTGATCCATATATACATCTATATGCTACATTGTTTAATAATGTAGGTTCAGGTTCTCAGTTTTAGCAGTGTGATTGACCGTGAGCATCTCTATCTACATCTTGACAGTTGGAGAGTCCTCATAGTTTGGGGACCCAGTTATTCAAATTTCTAGATTTATAAAGTAGTTTATTCAATTGCTTCTAGTCATCTCGAGTCATCAGGAGGTATGTCCCAGTGACTCTAGTTAGTAGTGTTAGAGGCTTGTCCGACTATTAGATACATTTCAGACTTACAGTGTTTGTTGTTTAAATTTTCTAGTTAAATACTTTTAGACAATATGTTCATTTAAAATCAGTCCAATTCAAACAGTATTTTAGTATTTCAGTGTTTCGTATGATTTTATTTCTTTATTTTAAGTATCAGAATGAGTAACTGGCTTACAGGGTTAGCTCAAGACTACATGTAGTTTTGAGCACCATGTGACATCTCAGGACCCATTTTTGAGGCATTACAACTTGGTTCCTTTATCGTTATACCACCACCGTATGAGTAAAGGAAAAAATGGATGTGAGGTTTGGGGTGAAATTCATATTCTCAAGTGGGGAAGATGATGTGGGTCGTGCCATGATACTAAATCAGGCGATTCTTGGGAGGAAACCCAAGTTAAGGTAGATTCTATTTTAATTATTTTAGTTTTTATTTCACTTAGTTTTTTTTTATTGAGTCACAGGTTGATGGTAAGTCTGAGCACCAAAAACCTGAGCTGAGAAGCATGACAGAGACTAAGTGTGGGGTCTCTAGGCCCTTATAATGATAAAAGATGCTACTAGATAGGCCTCGAGGCTTCAGGGAGTATTTATATCTCTACATTTAAGTATACTTTGGGGACAAAGTATATTTTTTATTGTGGGGTGGGAAAATTACCATGGTATCCTTTTTCTTTGTTTTAGTAGTAATTTTAAATTTTTTTGTGTAGAATAAGTAAGATGTTCTTGTTGGTGCTATGTGTGATTACATTATGGTAAAGAGCATGTTGATTGGATGAATTGTTACTTTTGAGTCTCCTAGGCTCTATTTTATGTACTTGTACTTTTTGGTTTAATGTTGAATTCATGTGATTTTTTTGTTGAGAGTCTATGATGATCCTACTTGAGTTGAGCATGTGTCATGTGTATGCAAAGTTTTATGTATTCCTTTCTATACTTGATTTTTAGAACTTTCCCAGTGTGTATGCAAAGAAAAATAAAGAGTGTGGGGTTAGGATATGATATAAGTATTTCTCTGACAGTCATGTTTTATATCCTCTTTTACCTTCCATTGTGCATAATCTTAGTTAACCCTATTGATCCTTTAGCTTATTTTCTTTGGCAGCCTAATATGTAGCCTAATCCTTTCTTTAATTTACAGTAATTTGATCTAAAGCTCCTAAGTGATTTAGTTAAAATTCAATTAAGTTAAGATGTTTGAAATTCAAGTAGGAAAAGGTGAAACCGAAACCCCAAAGTAATAATTATTGGTGTGTACAGTTGATGTGTTGTGGTTGGGAGTGAAAGAAATTTGTTCTAAAATTGAATCATAAATTAATAAACAATAGTCTCTTCAAAATTATATGTGATTAAGCTTAATGGAATGGGTCAAAACAATAGATATGGGTGGGAAAAAGTTGTTGAAATTGGTCGTTAGAGGTGAATTGAATGAAAAGTGTGATGTAGTAAAACGCTTAGGGAAGATAGTCACTATTCTTGGACAAAATAGTTCCTACCCATCCATTAGCCTACATTACAAACCTTAAAGACATATTTGATCCTAAGCTTCATCATTATGATATTAGTGGAGTACTACACTAAGGGCAAGCCTATGGTTCATCTTGTGTACCTTGTGGATTCTTTGTGAGAGAGAGCGTAACTTAAGTCTTATACCTATTCTGTAATAAATTGCATCTATGTGAGTGGTTATGGGTAACTCTATTATGGTGATGCAACATGTTTGATGATAGTTGGATGATTTGTATGATGTATTTGATTGACCAATATGTATGAGTTAGCCAACTTGGTAAGTCAATTATTGAGTGTATGATGTTTTAGAGTCGTGTTCTTGAACTTCCAATTGTGTATAACATGCTTAGTGTAAAAACTTGCATTGTAGTACTAGGTTGAGTGTATTTATTGAAGTATAATTGTGGAGTTTGCTCTGAATATGGTGCTTATAGTAAAGAGTTGTTTGAGGATGAACGAGGTGATCTGAGGTGGATTTATGCACCTCAGAGTTGTAATCTGGGATAATTTAACTTTATTTTGAGGACTTCTTGTGTGCTTAAAGTGTTAACAATGTTATAAGTGATCATTTAACTATTAATGTACTTTATTACAATGTTTAAGGTGTTCTTCAAACAAGTTTGGACTTAAATTGATCACTTAGAGTGTAATCGAGAAAACTAGTGTTACTAGCTTGAGCTATGTCTTGTTGTAGTTGATCTTGATGGATTCTAGTGTGTGTAATGAGTTAATAATGGTATGATTGTGTAATTATGTGTGTAAGAAATTTTTTATAGTGTTTAAGGTCCAATTGAAACAAGACAAGAGTCAAATCTAAGTTAAAGATCAAAAGGACAACTAGCATTCTTAGCTAAAGTTTCTAGTTCATCATCTTGGATTGTGTGTTGTTTTGAGCTCTAATCCATAGTTTTTGATGCTAAAATATTCTTTTTGATTTTATTATTATGATATATGTATGATACAAAATATTTAAACCAATTTAAAACACCACCACAAGGCTTGGAATGGATGGAAAAAAGCACGGGATAAGATTTGACGTAAAATGGACAATTTGGATTCCATGGCACGTCGCGGAGCTTATCCACCACTATGGGGAGAGTAACACACATTGGGGGATTCCTATGGAACCCAAAGCAGTGTTTATCCTCAGTTATGGCGTGTTTCACACCCTAGGTTCTTCGATAGAGGCTGCAACGCGGACCCTTGTCCAATTTCTATAGATTTGACCTCCTATAAATAGGACACTTAAAAATGAGGAAAAAAACCTTGTACGATTTTGAAAATTTGAGAGGGTATGGAAAAAGATTCCATTAGGGTTTTTAAATCTTTAATTTAGTTTTTTTTATGGATTTTTATATGTTTTATATCTTTGCAATTACAGTTATATCCATGAGTGGCTAAAAGCCCGTTTTTGGGGTTAAGACGAAGAACATGACTGCTATTCCTTTGAATTACTTTGGTTTTAATTAGTTATCATATTTTGTTGTTTATTTATACTCTTTATTACTATTTTAAGGATCATCTAACCTTATCATATATCCATTGTTGTTTTGTGATCTCGAGAGGAGGAATAAGAGGATGGAATATGGGGTAAATAGAGTAGGATTATATTCTTCTACAGAATGAAGTTATAATTTGTAGGTAGGGTAGAGATATGCCTACATGAACTATTTGGTTTACTTATGGGATGAAATATAAATGCATTTAACTTAGTAACTACATCCCCGCTCAATGATGTAGTTATGGAGCTAAGTTAGGTAGGTGATTAGAGGCTCGAGAGACCATGATCATAATATCAACCCTGTGAATCAAAGTCCAATATAAATAGCTTAACCAATGAATTTAAATAGCATAGTATTATTTTTTGTAGTGTTCTAACACCAGGTTTCATTATCATTATTTGTCCAAGGCATTTACCTTCCCACATTGTCTATTTTACTTTTAGTTTACTACTCTAAAACTCTTTCATTTACTTTTACACCACTTTAATCTTAATAGTGAACTAGAATTGGATAGTTTCTTGAAACAAGTACCTGTGGGATTGATATTCATCTTTATTTAAGGATACTGTATTACTTGTTGAGACCATGTACACTTGCGTGTGCGCTTGAGCGCAACAAGTTTTTGGCACACCTTAGAGTTGTAATCCAGGCGTATTTAGCTTTGTTTTAAGGGCTTCTTGTGTGCTTAGTGATTTAATAATGACATAAATGAGTATCTAAGAATTTAATTACTTTATTACAATGTTTAAGGTGTTTTCAAATAAGTAAGGACTAAAATTGGTCACTTAGTTCAAAGGAGAAAACTAGTGTTACTAGCTTGAGCTATGTGTTTTTCTAGTTGATCTCGATGGAATCTAATGTGATTAATGATTTTCTAATGGTTTTATTGTGTAATTATATGTGGAACAACTTGTTTACAGTGTGTAAGAATCAATTGAATCAATCCAAGACTCAAAACCGAGTTAAAGATCAAAAAGGGCAAAATAGTATTTTTAGCTTAAGTTTCTAGTTCACCATCTTAGATGCTGTGTTTTTTTGAGCTCCAATTTGTGGTGTTTCATACTATAGGATGATTGATTAGTTGTTGGTGATAATATATTATGATAAAAAATCTGTAAATCAAGTGAAAAAAACACCACAAGGATTGGAATGGATGGACAAAAGCGCGAGACCAGATTTTTCCTAAAATGGACCTCTTGGAGTTTACTAGCACATCGCGGAGCTTAGACACTGCTATGGGGTGCGTGACACATGTTGTTATCTTATTAAGTTACCAAAAAGAGTGTTCCTACATGATTAGGGCTAGTCAAACACCCTAGGTACCATGATAGAGGCCGCGACATGGACCTTAGTCTAATTTCGGCAGATTTGACCTCCTATAAATAAGACACTTAAGCATGAGGCTAGGGACCTTGGACGAATTGGAAACTTAGTAGGAGGATAGAAAACAATTCAATTAGGGTTTTAGTTTCTTTACTTTAGTTTTTATGTACTTTATCATGTATTCATCTATCATGATTAGAGTTGTCCAAGAGCGGCTAAAAGCCACCTTTCTGAGATTAAGGCCCAGAACATGATTATTTCTTTGAATTGATTTGGTTTAAAATTTTTATAATATTGGTTGTTTATTAATCCTATATATCACTATTTTAAGGTTTATCTACCCTTATAATATATCCATAGTCAACTTGTGATCCTGGGAGGAAGAAACAAAAAAATAGTACGTGGGGATGAATAGAGTTGGATTATAAACTTCTATATAACAAATGTTATAATTTACATCTAGGATAGGAAAATACCTAAGTGACCTATTTGTTTCAATTATGGGATGAAATATAAATGCATTTAGCTTAGTTCTCACATCCCCGCTCAACAATGTAGTTGTGGGTCTAAGTTAGATAGGCAATTAGAGTCTCGGAAGATCATAATCATAATATCAAGCATGTGAATCATCAATCAAGATAAGTAATCTAACCAATGAAGTTTAATATCATATTAGTATTGTTCTTAGAGCCTTAAACTTGGTTCCTCTCTTTATCTAAGAACTATACTTTACCGCATTATTTAATTTACTTTTAGTTTATAACTCAAAGACTCTTTTGATTTTGTTTGCACTGATTAATCTCAATAGTTAAACTAGAATTGAATAGTTATCAAAATAAGTCTCCGAGGGTCGATATTTGACTTTATTTAAGGCCACTGTATTACTGGGTGAGACCATGTACACTTGTATGTGAGATTGGATGCAATACTTTCCATTTGTATTACAATAAAACCTATTTTGGCCCTATTACTCCTTGGAAATTTTTATACCTCAACTTAGGAAAATTGCCTAAGATAAGGATGGCTGTCATAGGGATGTGTGATATAAAGTGGGTATGTTAAAGGGTAAAATAAGAAAGAGAGTAGGGCTGGGTATGAAAAAACAAAGAAAAATTGTGAAAATATGAAAAAAAAAAATAAAGACACCCAACCTGAATGTGCAATAAAGAATAAAAAGGGAGAAATAAGGGTGAAATAAAAAAAGAAAATTGGTTAAAATGTAGACCCCGAAGTTAGTGTAGTGCCAAGGAGTTTTAGTTACTTGATATATCTATATGTACCATACCAGCCTAAGCCTACATTACAAGCTGAATAAAGTCCTATAGTCATCCTAACTTGATTGTTTGAAAGCTTAGGTAAAGAAAATAAGGGAAAGCCTATGGTATTTGATGTACATTAATTGAAAATTCTCTTTTGAGTGTGAGTGTCTCTTGACAATCCCTGCATTAACATACATTATTTCATATTAAGTGAGAGGAACTTCTTTGTTGTGAGGGAACATGAGTCATATTGCTAGATGCTTACTTGTTTGGGTAGTGTAACCTGTATATATGCATAGTTGTCTATTGCTAATATAATACAATATCTTGATCCCCTTCTGTCACATTATCGCGCTTCATGTTTATACATAATTGGTTTTGAAAGGTTAAAATGGGAGAGGGTAATGTGTTTTGATCTTAAAGTATTGATTGACTGCCTTGGATAACTTAGATTCTCCTAGTTAAGTATCATGTTTTGTTTTGATTCTTGGGGACATGCAAATGTTCAAAGTTGAGGGTGTTGTTATTCTATAGAAATATAGCTCTTTTGATGCATAAAAAAAAATGAAAATATGCAAGTTTCTTAGGTTGTTTTGTTTGATGTGATGTATTTTGGGTATGTTTTATAGGAAACTAGGTTTTGGATACACATCTAAAGATAAAGAAGAAATTTGAAGTTTTTGGGTACATACAAAGGCATTTTTGGGCATATATGCTACTTACTAGGTGTATGTGAGTAGAGTATGTTGAAGAACTGAAAGTCCATAGGCTAAGCTACAAAAAAAGCAAACTCTCCCACTTATAAAGACCACATATGGTTCATATGTGCTACATATGATCTATATATGGCCAACATATGTACTGGGAGGAAAAGTCCTGAGAGTTTCAAGTTTAGTTCCCTAGGCCTGGCACAAACAAAGTTCTATATACGGTCCATATGTGCTATATACGGTCCGTATGTGACCTTTGCATGTGTAAGAATGCAAAGTCTGAAGAGTTTTAGGATCCAAGATGGAAGGGTGGTCATATACGTAGGACCACATACGATTCGTATGTGACCTTTGTACGCTGCCACTAACTTTTTTTTTTACTTTTTCATTCGGAATTTGATTTTTTGGGTTTTCTTGTATTCTATGAATACCCTATTGACATTTTGTATTGGTTTACGCACTCAATATATTCACAAACATATATTCTGATCTTGAGATTTGAATTTAGTCTTGGAATTATTTTGCATTGATTTTGGTTGTTAATTCAATTGAAGTTTTGGGTTTTCAGTTGTTGACTATTGTGATTTCGTCTAATACATTCAATTATGAATATTGTTGATTGTTTCACAAGCATGAGAGGCTAAAACCCTTAGATAGGGTTGTGAAAACCCTATCGATTAATGAAGTAGGTGAAATGCTAAGTTGTTCTGAACTGATACCCATGCATACATTATATTATCTTCAGTTTTTATAGATGTCTTAGTAGTTTCAAATGTTAGGATCCTGCCTAGACTATTGCTACTGTAAAACACCTAATTTTTTACCAAACCTAACGTTTTTATATCATTTTAGTGTTCAATTTATTTTTTTCAGGTCTAAATTAGATATTTTAAGTTTATATTATTTTACAAGGTTTATTAAAGTTTTCAAAACTACAAAAATAAAATTACATTTTAATAAGATTTTATTTTATTATTACTTAATTTATTTTTAAAAAATAATAAAAATTATACTGTCTTCTTCTTTTAACTTTGTAATAAAGAATCTAGTAATATAAATATTTCTTAATCATATTTCTAGCCATTTAACTTATTTATATTTTTATTAATTTTAAATAGATTTTATCATTTTTATTTTTATTTAAAATATTGAAAAAAAATATAATAATTAAAAAAATAAAAAAACCTAAAAACTACCCTACTTCCCATTACCCCCACTTTCCCCATACTCCCAATAAACCTCCCCATTACCTCCACTACATGACACCACCCATTTCCACTCAACTTCCACTACATAACCCATACATACCATACAACATCATACAATATATAAGACACAAACAACACACACAAGTAGGGGGGATGAACAAAGAGAACCAAAGAAGAGAACATTACAGAGGAGGAGAAGATACACGGAAAAATAATAGAAAAACAAAAAAAAAGAAAAAAAAGTTAAGAGTTCAAGTTTTGTTTCTTGCTTCGAGGTTTTGGTGACGGGGTTTCTTATTTCTACATTCAATTAGTTTGTCACTCAGGTTTTTGCTCAACTTCTTTCTACTTATTTCTCGTTACGTTTTGGTCATAAATCAAAATATAATCAAAGTGGTTTAACTATTTCTCATGTTTGTTGGATGTTTAAAATGATGGTTAATAATTTTAAAAATCTTTTTCTTTATGTTATCTATTAGATCCAAATAATTTATATCTAATTTTTCGTCCTTCATTTGTATATTTCTTTTGTTCTGATGGTAAAAAGTTGTGATTTTTATTATTATTATTATTATTATTATAGTGATATTCATTTTAAAACTTGTTAATCAAATGTTTTAGTGATCTTATTCTACTGTTAGTTGTAGGAATCTTCATCTTAATTGGAATTAAATCAATGGCATAACAAAAAGGGTATTTAACGATGATTTATTAATGTCGTTGTTATGTTGCATGGCCCTTTTACTTGGAATTCATGTATGGAACATGATATTTGAAATATATATGACCGGCAGGAAACACAACTTGGAATTAATTCGAGAAGATGCATCGATCTAATATTAGTTAACATTAATCTTGTTTGGAATTTGTTTTGAGATAAATAAATTAAGCACAACTTATGTTTTATAGTCATTTTCCTTTTTCTAGTCAAAATTTTTCTCTCAATTAATTGAGCATCCGTACAAATATTAGTAAATAGTATCTTTAATGGTGTAGAAATTTATTCATGATTTATAATTTTTGGATATGAAGGGAATAAAAATAGTTCATGTATAAATAGTGAAAACGGTAGCATGCAAGGTTTAACTTGAGCCTATATGTACATAGCATTGTATTTGCATGCATGGTGTCCATGTGATATTAATGCAGATTTTTATATTTATTTTTACATGAGTTACTGTTTCATTTAAGAAAATTCGTGAATTTGATTGGACTTAAGCGGCTGGAATTTGATAATGTTCGTTTGTGTTTTCTCTAAGCTTGAAATCGAGTATTTGATAATTATTTAATGAGTACAAATTATTAATTGCCGACGTGAATCAAGTTAATTAAGCAGTAGGCTGACGGATGATTCTAAACAAATTTTTTGAAGGTTATGGCTATAATCTTCTAGACATTCGAGATCCGAGTTGATTTACAAAATATAGTAAGAATGATATGGGGTACATGTTTGCCTTAAACCCCGTAATAATAATAGAGAGGAAAAACTCATTTGCGAGGGAGCGAACTCGAAGGAATGTGTTAAGTCCTCAATCTTTAGAAAATTAAGGATTTAATAGACAAGGTAAAATTAACAATGAAGTTGGAAAGGTCTCCTACCGATTATTCATCATAATAAAAATCAACATACCATTTGAAGCCGATTGAATTGGGTTGGGTAGATTTTAGACCTATTAGGTGATTATTTAGACTAGAAAAATGGGAACGACTCATAAATGCCTCAAAGGCACCAGAAATGTATCAAAACTTGTGGTTTGACCGGAAAGTACTGCTACTGGCAAGCCATGAATTAATAGAATTAAATAATCTAAAATAAATTCAAAGTAGGATGTAAGTAACTTTTAGGATAACAAATATCATGTATCTAAAAGATTATTTTAAGCCAGACGTAAGTAATTAAAGCAACCATGCTAGAACCACGGGACTCGAGGGGTGCCTTACACCTTCCTCTCGGTCAACAAAATTCCTTATTCGGATTTCTAGTTCACAGACCAATAAAATAAAGAGTCACTTTCTTTTGATTGGGGATTCAATAAGGTGACTTGGAACACCTGAACTCAATTCCAAGTGGCGACTCTGTAAGTAAAATATTCCCTATTCAAAACATCACTTTATTTGGAAAAGCTCATTTTTCTCAAAATCAGCTTCCTAGTAGGGTCGGATGCAGTAAAAATAGGGGTATGACAGATGTTGACTCCACTGGAGATAATCAAAATTTGAGCTTTTATATTGACTTATTTGGCGCACCCATCTGAGTCTTCTGAGATACTTTATATTCGAAAATACGGTATATGCTCCCGAGCCTTGAGATACCAGAGATGCGGCAACATTCCTGGAAAGGATTCTATAGTCACACATGATTTAGGATGGGAAGGACTAACGTTGAGGCTGGAAAGCACTGCTACTGGTAAACCTGTCCCTGGCCGACTCGAGTTGTCTTCTCGTTTCACAGCCAGTCTAGATACCTAACTCCTCTCGGTTAAACCTAGTACTGAAACTTAGACATGATTATCCTTTTAGGCTCCACTTTATTTGCATAACGTGCATTTTTAACTTAGTGGAGGCTCGACAAAGTTTAGAATGTCTAAAAGTACCCTATTTTAAGACTATTCATTTTTTTTGTCACTAGTTGAATTAACTGTTATCCTATTTTGAATGTTGTTCGGCTTTGAAATCCATTAGCGTAAGAGAGGCTGAAAATTGCTCTCCAAAACCTATCCTTTTTTGAAACTCAAATGAGGTGCGAGATTTGCTTTTACAATAAAAGACAAAAAAATAATTTTATAAATTATCGAGTTTTTCGCAATCTGGACGAACTACGCACACTTGATTCTCACCTCAATGAGATACGTAGGCAGCCCTCCATGGGTTCGGTGATCCTAAAAAATGAAGGTTGTATTTTCTTAATAAAAGAAAAAGAAAAGTTTCGATCCTTATAAAAAAATCAATTAATTTTTTTTTGAAATCTTTAAAAAAAATTATTAATAAATTCAATAAAATTATTTTCTTTTCAAATAAAAAATGGATTTCTTCATTTCTCCTGCTTCACGAACTACACACATTTGATTCTCATCTCGGTGAGATACGTAGGCAACCTTTCTTAGGTTCGGTGATCCTCATTAAATTTGAAAAAAAAAACAAAGGACGTTAGTCTTCTTCTAAAAGAAATACTTATATAAAGTAAAAAAAAAAAGGTGTTCTTTAAGATTTCAAAAAAAAATAGAAAAGAAAAAAAAAGTTTTTCCTAATTCAAAATTCAAAAAAAAAAAAGTTCTTGCTTCATCTTTTAAGCTCCCTAAATTGCGTTTGACCTAATTGTTGTTTCAACAAGATACGTAGGCAACTCTTCTTTTGAGTTTGGTCTCATCTAAAAAATAAATCTTGACCTAATAATTGGTACCAACATACTTAAAAATATTAGTTGAAAAAAAAATTAAGTGTATTATGAGATACGATAGAGTGGACCAACTTGATTGTGAACTACAGATTCTTTTGATGCCTCTAATTATACCAAAGTTCACTTGCAAAGTTTTCTTGCTCTAAGTCAAGTTTAAAATAAATCTTACCTCACTATTTCATGTTCATTAAGTGGTGAGCTTTAGATTGAAAATTCAAAGGCATCGCTTTGTTGATCTAGAACTTGGCTTAATGTCTATTGAGGAAAAATTTTGAGATACACTTGTTTTGGGAAAGGATCGTAGGCCTTATTTGATTTGATTGTGCATTCCACAATCCACCAAATGACATTAATCCCTAGCACTTCTCCCTTTGAGCCTAAAACCTTTTATTTGGATAACCACATCTGAGCCTATACCTTTCGAGTGCTTATATGCACTATCCCTCTTTTGGCCTACTTTATTGAGCGCAATAAATTAGTACAAGTTACAAATAAAGATTCAAGATCAAAGGTTCCAGAGGCAAATAACGTACAGCTCAAGAGAACAAAAACAAAAGACGACTTCAAAGAAGAAAGAGCAAAACCCCATAAAAATGATGAAAAAAAAGAAACTCCAACAAAGATGGAGAATCCTCATCATCATAAAAAAAAGATTAATAAAATACATTTTTCAAAAATAAAAGGGGAAAAGCTCCAACATAAGGTTCAAACACAGTCGAAACAAATACAAAACAAGGGGTAAAGAAGCACAACAAAGAAGATCGAGCGTCAAACCGCAACAAATAGCAAAAGCACGAAAACAATGCAGTGCTCATTGAGGAATTAGTCACCTAACTCCCAAATATCATCCTACCTATCCCTAAGTCTACAATATCAATCAATAACAAGTCCTACATGATTCCATTTTGAGTGTTCTCAGATTAGTGAATACTTATATGATTGTCAAGCTTATGGTATCTCATTGATGCGTTGAATATATTTTTGAGTGTGAACGAATCTTGAATGTCCTCAAATCTGAACTCTTTCATTACGAGTAAATTAGGACTTTAGTTGTGGTAAGGTAACTTGAAACTTGAGGATAATAAGGATTTTAAACACTTGATTGAGGCAAGATAAAAAGATCTTGTCAAAAATTAAGCATATTCGAGGTACCATTTGAAACTATAGGGATCACTTCTAAGTTTATGTTGATTTTCTCTCAAAAGATATTAGAGATAATTCGACCATAAGGCTAATTATTGGTACTAATTGAAGTCAAGAAATGAATTAATTTCATTCTTTCATTCTCCAGATATTTACAAAGAACATACTTTCAAAAAAAAGTGAAATAAAAAATATTATGTTCTCGTGAACTATGTTAGACCAGATTCTTGCTATGTAAGATACGTAGGTAATCCCTACAAGGTATAATACTGGGGAATTTTTTTTCTATAATTTTTTTTTTCAAAGTTCCACGCATCCAAAATTGGTGCATATTTTTTTTATAAAAAAAAATAAAAAATAAAAAAATTTCACTTTCCACAATAGGTAAAACATCTCCTGAGTACTCTTTAGGGAACAAAACTTCCTAATTCTCTTTGTCCTCAAAGGGTACTATCCCCTAGCTAACATCTTATTTCGTCTTCATAGTGTGTCATCCCCTAGTTGACATCTTCTTCGTCTTTATAGGGAGCCATCCCCTAGTTGACATCTTATCTCATCTTCATAAGGTGTCATCCCCTAATTGACATCTTATTCGTCGTCATAGGACGCCATCCCCTAATTGACATCTTATTCGTCCTCATAGGGCGCCATCTCCTAGTTTACATCATATATTGTCTTCATAGGGCGCCATCCCCTAGTTGACATCTTATCTCATCTTCATAGGGCGCTATCCCCTAGTTTACATCTTATCTATCTTCATAGGGTGTCATCCCCTAGTTGACATCTTATTCATCATCGTAAGGCGTCATTCCCTAGTTGATATCTTAGTTCGTCTTCATAAGGCGCCATCCCCTAGTAGACATCTTATTCGTCTTCATAGGGCTCCATCCCCTAGTTGAAATCTTATTTTATCTTTATAGGGTGACATCCCTGAGTTGACATCTTATCTCATATTCATAGGGCGCCATACCTTAGTTGACATCTTATTCGTCTTCATAGGTGCCATCCCCTAGTTGACATCTTATCTCATCTTCATAGGGTGCCATCCCCTAGTTGATATCTTATTTGTCTTTATTGGGCGCCATCCCCTAGTTGACATTTTATTCATCTTCATAGGGTGCCATCCCCTAGTGGACATATTATTTCATCTTCATAGGGTGCCATCCCCTAGTGGACATATTATTTCGTCTTCAGAGAACGCTATCCCCTAGTTGACATCTTATTATTCTTAGTTTATAGAGCTGAAAATAGAGGATCCTATAACGAAAGTATCTAGAGTGGAGAAAATCAAGATAAAATATGTATGATCCCAAAATATTGAAGGAAGTACAAATTTCAAGGTTATAATGATGAGGATTGCTAGATTCTTCATTCGAAATTAATTAAAAACAGAGTTAAAGTAGATGAGGATAATATAAACTAGGAAGAATAGCCAAGAAAGGTTTACAGAAGATTTTCCAAATGAAAACCTACAGGGAAATTGTTTCATAGAAATAAAAATGCTGAGGAATAAGAGCTGGTCAATGTGAATGGCATCATTAAGGAAAAGACTCAAATAGGTGTTGTTAGAAACAAAACTTTTCTATCCTTAACTGACAAAGTTAATGAAGAAAAAGAAATAAAGAATGGAAAGACTTTGAGAAGCATAGATTCTGAAACCAATACGAAGGGTAACAATGAAGACAAACATCAAGAGACTATTACAATGAGTTGGGTTCATATTACTTTCTACAAAAAGGACATGCAAGAGACCGATAAAGGTACTACACCAGATTTAGACAAAAGTTCAAAAGAATAAGCAGATAATGGATCAGGTATTACAGATAAAATATGGAAGAAAAATAGGAAAAATGTATTGCAACAACAGTACCAATAACAGATATTATAGTACCTTGTAATACAAAGCCAAAGAAACACTTAAAGGAGGATGGAGCAACAATTACCATTGATAGGGGAAGCCAAAAAATGAGCAATAAGTGTTAATGTCAATAAATTTCAAGCACATATTGCAGCAGATAGTTCAATTGATTTAATCATTAGTGATTCAACACAGGGGCAAGACACAACAGCAAAAATATAGTAGAGAGAGGTATAGAAGAATAAAGGGATGTAGAATTTCTGGAAGATCCCCACTTATAATAGGGGGTAAAATACAAGATCATACAATTCAAGAGGCTTGTACAGAAAAGAATCCCTCTAAGAAAAGCTCTCCTAGAATTTATAGGAGATAGTCTCTCACAAATTCATTAAAGAAATACCAGCAAAGAAAAAAGTAGTAAAAGAGTAGAAAATATGAAAGATAATAAGTAGGATATGAAAAATAGAAAAAGAAATCAAATTAAATGGGTCAATAGAAGAAGTGCAGCCAGAAAAAAAACAAAACTCAATGATGAAGGCATTCATATGGAACATAGGATCAGTGAGGACCTAAAAAGCTTTTCACATGACTCTAATGCTTAATAACTTTCACAAATTCTTTATTATAACTCTGTTAGAACTATTCTAGAGAGATAATCACATTTAGAGATATAAGAGAAGATTAAGAATGGATTAAGTAGGTGCAAATCACAATGAAAAATATTGTTTATTGTCAGGGATCAAATAGATATGACGATTTTGAGGGACATGAAACAACAAATAAATCTAGGTTATTTATGTAGGATTTGAACAATCATTGTCTAGTAACTTTGGTGTATGCTGAATGCTCTGAAAATGAAAGATATGCTTTGTGGAATTATATTTATTAGATTACTAAGGGAATGAATTAGCCTTGGATTATGGGAGGAGACTTTAATGTCATTCCTAATAAGGAAGAAAAATTAGGATGTTTACTTATTTTACCCCAGCAATGTGAGGACATTGCTTTTTGTGTGAATTTCAGTGAATTAAAAGAAATTCCTTTCCATGGAAATCCTTTTACTTGGTGGAATGTAAGAGCTAGTTCAGATTATATATTTGAAAAGATTAGATAGATTTTTCACTAACCAAGACAAGCAAAAATGATTTTCAGATAGAGAGGTTGAACACTTGCAAGGTTTGTGTTTGATTATGTCCCCTTGCTAATCACTTTGACCTAGAGGGGTTAGGAACATAAAAATTCTTTCAAATTTCTCCAATTCTGGACTAAGCATAAGGATTATTTTAGATATTGTGAGATCTAATTGGCATATTAAGTGGAAGGCAACTGTTTTTACAAGTTTAAGCACAAAGCTAACATATAAAAAAGATGGTTTCAAAGTAGAGTAGGGAGAATTTTAGTGATATTTTTTTAGTAAATTATCATTGAGGAAGAAGTACAGAAGTTGAACTAAAAACTATTTCTAGAAGATCCATCTACTAAAAATAAATGTATCATTCTAAAGTCACAGGCAAAGCTTAAACAATATTTGCATTATGAAGAGAAATTTTGGAGAAAAAATCCTGATCTTACCTAATTCTTAGAGGGAGACAGAAATACTAAGTTTTCTCATAACTTAGTTAAGGGAAGGAGAAGCAGCATGAAAATCAAGAGAATAAAAAGATCTGATGGAAACTAGTTATAAGAAGAAGATCTTATGAAAAAAAGCAGTGAATTTCTACAAAAATTAGTTTCTCAAGAAAAAGAAATCTAGACTACTCTATTCTAGAACACATTCCTAATATTATCAGTGAAGAAGAAAATGATTTTCTCACTGATCTACCAGATGAAGAAGAGGTAAAAATATATTTTTTATAATCTTAAGAGAGAATGTGCTTGTGGGACAGATGATATGTCAAAACTTTTCTACCATGTTTGTCGGGAGATTACTAGAGTAGATGTAGTGGAATTGGTAAAAGCTTTCTTTGAATGAAGAACCCTTCCAAAAACTATCACTCATACTAATCTATAATGCTCCATAAAAAGCTTTGATAGTTAGTTTTATTAACTTAGACCTATTTTCCTGAGTAACTTCATCAATTACGTTTTCTCCAAAGTAGTTCATAATAGATTGGAGAAATTGCTTCCAAAAGTTATTTCTTGCAATCAATCAGGATTTGTGGAGGGAATTTGCATCTTCAGAATATTCTCCTTACACAAGAGATTGTTACATATATAAGTAAGATGGGTAAGCCAACTAATGTTGTTATTAAGTTGGATATGACCAAAGCCTATGATAGAGTATCTTGGCTATTCCGTACCAAAATATTGAGAAAAATGGGTTTTTAGAGAGGTATATAGATTTGATATGGAGACTAATTGCCAAAAACTAGTACTCAATAGTTTTCAATGGGAAAGTTCGTAGTTTCTTTCACTCTACAATAGGGGTCAAACAAGGGGATCCACTTTTACTAGCTTTATTTATTCTATCAACAAAAGTCTTGTCTAGATCCCTGAATAGCCTTTTAGAGAAGGATAACTGCTAGGGATTTGTTCTTCCTAAGTGGAGAGAAAAAATTAATCTTTTAGCATATGTGGATGATACTATAATTTTTGCCTCTACAAAAGAGACATCTCTTCAGATTTATATAGACTTACTTAGGAGTATGAAAAAACATTAGGTTAGCTAGTGAATAGATACAGGAGTGCATTTTATATGCACAAAAATACTTCCCTAGAGTTGAGATAAGTTGTGGCTAATAATAAGTTTTAACAGTGGTTCATTCCCTTTGAAATATCTTGGGTGTCATATTATTCATACTAATAAGAAGAAGGTGTTCTGTAATGAGTTGATAAATAAAATTAAGGACATATTACAACATTAGAAGGGAAAACTACTCTCGGTTGAAGGAAACGTTGTGTTAATCAATAAGGTTCTTTAGAGTATGCCCCTCTACTTGTTGTCAGCCATGTCTCTAACCAAATACACCATTAGTACCTTTTATTGAGTTCTTGAAAGATTTCTTTTAGAGAAACAAAAAGGAAGGAAGAAGTAGACACTAGTCTAAATGGTCGAATAATTTCTTTACTATGAAATAAGGGGTATTGGGGTTTAGATCATTTTTTGATGTTTCAAAAGCTCATTTGATAAAATTATGTTGGAATTTTAGAGTTAGAAGTATAGTGTGGTCTACTTTTATATGGAACAAATAGTATAATATATCAAATCTAACACAGGTTATATGGAAAGGAGGTTCACAACTTTGGAAGTTGATATTGGAATCAAGAGACTTTATTGAAAAACATATTTAGTAGGAAAAAGGTATGATAATACAAGCTTCTGGCATGACAATTTGACTAGACTGGGATCACTGGTAAGTGTTCTTCCTTTTGATGGCCCTGGAGATTTGAATATTGATGAAGTAAGTAGAATAATATTTAATGGCCAGTAGAATTTTCCACTACTCAATTAGAAACTTCCTTCACAAGTGGCTAATCAATTTGAACATTCTTACCTTTGAATAGTAATACCACCATTAGTGATAAACCTTGGTGGATTTACCTAAAAATGGTGAATTTACTGCCAAAAAATCTTGATAAAAGATTAGACATAGAAGAGAGAAATCTTGGTTTTCACTAAATTACAGAAAGAGAGACTACCTTTCAAAATTGCCTTTTGTTTTTAGAGGATTTGGAGAGAAAAGATTCTTGTTAATTATATTATGGATAGATATGGTATTGCTATAGTTTCAGTATGTAGGTGTTGTGTCAATTCATAACTTAAAACTATGGAACACTTATTCCAAAGTAGATAGGTAACTTATAACATTTGGGAAAGATATGCTATGGGTGCAGACATCCAAGGTCCTTTTGTTCAAATAAAGCAAACAATTGTCAAATGGTAGAAAGACAAATGTCTATATAAGTTAAACTCCTAATTAGGGTGGCTCAAGATCTTATAGTGTGGCACATATAGAAATGGATAAATGAAACATCCTGGGTTTTGACCTTCAAAAAATTTCCTAGAATTCCATTCTCCAGACCCAATATGACTCGTCGGTACGAGCCATATGTTGGAGTACGAGTGGTATTATCCTATTGTATGCTGACCACTATAAGTGGTGGGATAATTTTGGCCACTAGAATGGTATGACTTAGGGGTGTGAGTCGTAAGGGTTTGGTACGAGTAAGAACAGGGACTCATATAGTAGGCACAGTTTGATCTTCTTGGTATTTCATTCTTCTAGGGATACAGGTTATGGGTATGTATCATATGTTATGGTTAAGACTTGGTTATCTGATAATATACTGGATAGTGTTTGATCCAAGGGTTGAGGCTTGGATACGAGTGTTGGGTACCAATCGTAAAGAAATGAGTAACTCATATGGGTTAGTCGTATCGCTGTGATATATTTAAAAAAATTTTAGTCAGGGCATTAGATATTTTGCTACTTATCCTAAATAGTACCCACGACTTCTCATACACTTTATATTTTATTTACCTTATTATTCTATCCATTAACACTTAGAAACTATTCCAAAATACTCCATAATTCTCTCAAGAGATTTTGGGGAAAGAAGGCTAGGGTTTCATCTTGCAGATTTCTTTAGCCCTTGTCTTGGTGATCTCTTTTCATCAATTCTTCAGTATAAGGCATGATTCTCTTCCCTCATTATAATTTAAAATAAAGGCATGGTTTATATGATTGATTTCATGGCTTTACTATTTCATGATTATGGTTTTCCACTATTATTTGGGGGTTTTGATATTGAATGCTTGGTTATGGTTTCCTATGGTTTTACTTATTCTTTTATATGCATCAATGGTGGATTTAGACAATTGGATTACATGGTAATGGTTTGATGGTCTTTAGAATTGATTTTAGTTATATTATGCTCCCAAGGTGTTTGATAAAATGCTTATAAAGATATGTTCATTGCATTGACTTCATTTAATGAAGCTTTTGCATGTTTTGAACTTGGTAAAGAAATTATGCATAGTTTAAATGGTTTGAAAAGGCTAAAGGATAAATGGTTATGCTTGTGGGAAACATGGAAGTCTCCTAAGTGGTTTAATATGGTATATGGAAAGGGCACTTGAAAGTCCCCTTAACCTAAATGGTTTGGCTATGGATATTACTTTTAAGAAAGTGATGGTATGAAGATACCACTAATATTTTCCTTGGTTAATAAATAGTAAATGCATTTTTTAGACATGGTTTTAATTGGGCATTAATGGTGGGGTGTATAGCTAAGTCGTAGAAGGTGGTGGCCTAGGGGGACCAAAACTTGAAACTTATATTTGCTGATATATGGGGTCTTGATGAATGTATGCATGTGCCACATTGTATATTGGTAGATGTACTAGTCATCCCATGGGATATTTCCTGGTTGTACGTCTACACGCACTAAGGCCTTTTCAATAGGGGGAGCTGAACCCATATAGCCCATGGGTGGTTTAGGACGGCTAGCTACACAACCCAGGTTTAGAGGTTTTAAATGCATGCTAAACTTGATTCCCTTTCCCAATACTAATATATGTATAGTTGCATGCATTTTAGATGGTTTTACTTGGTTTTATAACTATTATTATTTTATCTTTATCCTAAGATTCATGCTAGCAGTCACTTAGTAACCTCATCTATTGGAGACTGTATACCCACGATATGCAGGAATTGGCCATTCGACACCTCATGTTTAGAACTCAGATTTGGTATTAGCATTTAGACTTAAGTGGTGAGCTTTCACCTTTTCAGAAGGCATCATTTCATGTTATGGATTTCTTTAGACACTTTTTTGTTACTTTGGATATTATTCTATCTATGGTTGGGGGCATGTTCCAACCAAATTTGTTTACTCTTTTCGATAGAGGCTTTGTGGTACTTTTGAGGGTTGGTATGGGTGAGATCGGTACATGTGTCATCCTTGGAATTGGTATTGATATTGAGGCTGACATCATTAGACATGATTTCTCACTGTTCTATCATACTACATTTTGGGATTGATTTAATATTATGTTTTGGTATTCCCTTTGGTTTATGGTCCATGGTTTTGTTTGGTATGGTTGGGTAGTTAGTGTGGTATGGTTAGACTCGGTTATGTCAATCACGATTGTGAACCTATCCCAGAGTATTACGAAGAGTTTGAGAACCTTAGGAAGGAGAGAATATCATTAAAGGAATATTCTTTGAAGTTTCATCAGCTATAAAGGTATGCTCAAAATTTGGTGGCTTATATGAGGTCAAGAATAAGGAAGTTTGCTTCTGAGTTGAATAGGGATTTGATTATCGAGAGCAAGACTACCTTGTTGAACTAGGTGATCAGTCTTCTGGTGGTAAAGATGATGGAAAATGGAAAAAAGAATTAGGGGAGCTCTGGCTCTTTTTCTCCTAATTATATTTTCTTATAATTCTTGGGCACAGGTTTCCCAATCTCAAGAAAGTGGAGGTCAGTCAGTTTTATTGTGCCCTCTTTGTCGATTCTATGGTCGTATTCATAAGGGAAATTATAAGAAAGGAACGGACAAATTCTTTAAGTGTGGCCAGGTAGGCTATCGGCTCAAGGATTGTCTGGTTAATAAGGTTGCTACAGGAAAGAATAAGATTCCTGTGGACACATCTTCTATTCCTACACCTGGTGGGGTGGTGCCTTTTCTGTTACGACTCCTGAATCTATTGTTGATCAGAACAGGTTGTATTCTTTGGCATCCCTATCAGAATCTGAGGCATCACTTGATGTTGTTACTGTTATGTTACTTTTCTCTTGTGATGTCTATTATTTTCTTGATCTGGGGTCCACTCTTTCTTTTGTAACTCCATATGTGGTTGTGTCTTTTGGTTTTAATCTGGAAGTTATTTTAGATCCTTTTTCTATTTTTACCCCTGTAGGTGACTCGGTTATTTCTAAGAGAGTATATAGGGGGTGTGGTATATGTTGGTAGTAAGCAGAACTTGGTGAATCTGTTTGAGTTGGATATGGTAGATTTTGATATAATTCTAGGCATGGATTATTTGCATTTTTGTTATGCATCTATAGATGGACCCGTAAGGTTATGTTTAAGTTTGCTAGCGAACCAATTATAGAATGGAAAGGTAGTTCCTTAGATCCTAGGGGAAGTTTTATTTCTTATCTTAGAGTTCGGAGGTTAATCTCCAAGGGTTATCTTTATCACTTGGTTTGGGTTAAGAATTCCAACTCGAAAGGTCATTCTTTGTCTTTGGTCCGGTGGTTAGTGAGTTTGTATAGGTTTTTCCAAATGAACATCCTGGTGTTCCTCCAGATAGAGAATTAGAGTTTGGTATTGATTAGCTTTCAGACACTCATCCAATTTCTATTACTCCATATATAATGGCTTCAGCTGAGTTGAGGAAACTCAAGGAGCAACTTAAAGATCTTCTGGAAAAGGGGTTTATTTGTCCTAGTGTTTCGCCATGAGGTACACCGGTGTTTTTTGTGTGCAATAAGGATAGTTCCTTTCGGATGTGCATTGACTACAGGCAGTTAAGCAATGTGATGGTCAAGAACATGTATCTTCTCTCAAGAATAGTAAATTTGTTTGACCAGTTAAGGGTGCCAAGTTCTTGTCTAAGATGGATCTTCGGTCTGAGTACCATCAGCTTAAGATTAAGAAGGTGGATATCTCTAAAATGGCTTTTTATACTGGGTATGGGAATTTTGAGTTCTTGGTCATATCATCTGGATTGTCTAATTCTCCAATAAAATTTATAGACTTGATGAATAGGGTGTTTAGGCAGTATTTGGATCTCTTCATCATTGTGTTTATTAACGACATTCTAGCTTACTCAAAGAGCTAGGTGGATCATGCTAATCACCTCTGTATAGTGTTGAAGACCTTAGAAGAACAAGGTTGTATGATAAGTTCTCAAACTCTGAGTTTTGGTTGAATGTTGTGACTTTGTTAGGTCAATTATTTCTAGTGAAGAGACCATGGCGGATCCGCAAAAGTTTTCTATGGTGAAGAGGTGACCCTAGGCCCAAAACTCCATTTGATATTTGGAGCTCCTTGGGTTTAGCTAGGTATTACAGGTGGCTTGTGGAAGACTTTTCTTTGATAACTGTTTCTTTGACTAAGTTGACTCAAAAAAAGGTTAAATTTTCTTAGTCAAATTCTTGTGAAGGGAGTTTTGAGAAGTTAAATGATAAGTTGACTTTGGCTCCAATCCTGACTTTGTCGAAAGGCAATAATGGGTTTGTGGTTTATTGTTATACATCTCGGGTAGGGCTTGGTTGTTTTTTAATACAGTATGGGAAAGTTATTACCTATGCTTCCAGGTAGTTGAAGGTACATGAGAGGAATTATCCTACTTATGATTTGGAGTTGTTAGTTGTTGGGTTTACTTTGAAAATATAGAGACATTAATTATATGGTGTTCACGTGGATATATTTTCTGATCACAAGAGTCTTTAGTACGTGTGGTTGTTGATGCTCTCAAATATTATGATATGAGTCTTCACTACCACCCAAGTAAGGCAAATATAGTTGTTGATGCTCTTAGAAGGTTATCCATGGAGAGTTAGGCTCATGTGTCATAATGCAAGCAGGAATTGGTGAAGAATATTCACCACTTAGCTAATCTAAGAGTTTGTCTCTTGGACTGTAGTGATAGTGATGTGATAGTAAAAGAAGTGGTTTAATTGTCTCTTGGTACAGAGATTAAAGGTAAGAAAGTGTTGGATCCTATCTTGATAAGAATCAATGGTAATGTCGGTGGGCAAAAGGTAGTAGTGTTTGAGATCAGTGGTGATGGTACTTTATGATACCAAGGGAGGTTGTGTATTCCTGATGTTGATAGGCTGCTGCAAAGGGTTTTGGCTAAGCTGCATGAGTTGTGCTAGGTTGTTCATCCCATCTTGACTAAGATATATCATGATCTCCAAGAGATCTATCAGTGGAATGGCATGAAGAGGGATGTTGCTGATTTCGTAGCCAAGAGTATGGTGTGTCAACAGGTTAAGGTTGAGCATATGAGACCTGACAGGTTGTATCAACAGATTGGAATCAGTATGATTTTATTTGGGTCATTATGGATAGGACGACCAAGTCAGTGCAATTTTTGCCAGAGAAGACTACCTTTTCGATGGATGAATTTTCACGACTGTATCTTTAGGAGATTGTGAAACTGCATGAGGTGCCTGTTTTGATTATCTCTAAATATGGTGGGCAGTATACATCTCATTTTTTACAGTCTTTCCAGAAAGGGTTGGGGACTAAGGTTTGTTTGAGTATTTTTTTCATCCACAGTCGGATGGGAAAGCGGAGAGAACTATTCAAACATTAGAGGATATATTTCGGGCCTGTGTGATTGACTATGGTGACAATTAGGATGAGCAAATACCTTTGGTGGAGTTTGCTTACAATAATAGATATCATTAATTATTGGTATGGCTCCTTTTGAGGTGTTCTATGGTAGGAGGTGTAGATCTCCTATTGAGTGGTTTGAGCTTAGGGGGCGGACATATTTGGTCAGGATTTGGTCTATCAGGCGATGGAGAAGGTCAAGATAATTTGGGATAGGATTAAAGTTGCCCAAAGTTGCCAAAAGTCCTATGCAGATGTTAGGCGTAGAGACTTTGAGTTTGAGGTTGGGGATAGGGTGTTCCCTAAGGTGTCTCCTATGAACGGAGTGGTGTAGTTTGGCGAAAAGGGGAAACTCACTCCTCGATTCATTGGTCCTTATGTGATTTTATGGAGAGATGACAATGTCATTTATGAGTTGGAGTTACCATCTAGCTTAAGTTTGGTTCATACGGTCTTTTATGTTTCCATGTTGGGGAAGTATCTTGGTGATCCTTCTTCTATTGTTCCTTTGAAAAGATTGGGTATTTCAGATTCTTCGTCTTATGAAGAGGTCCCGATTGAGATATTAGATATGCAAGTTGGTGAGTTGCGGACCAAGGATATAGCTTCAGTTAAGCTTCTATGTTGGAACCATAAGGTGGAAGAAGCTACTTGGGAAGCAAAAGAGGACATAAAGTCCAAGTATCCTAAATTTTTTTTGCTCCCGGGATTGGTACCAAAGGTATATGTCTTGAACGCATCTTTAGTTTCATAGTTTGTTAAAGAAAAGATTAAAATATTTTCCTCTTTGTTTTCAGACTTTTTTGAAGAATAATAATGCAAATTACTCTATGTGTGGTTACCCCTAACTTGTTCGTCTTTCAAGGATGAATGTTCCTAGTAGGGGAGACAGAAATATCCTGGTTTTTGACTATTAGAAAATTTCTTGGAATTTTGTTCTCCCGGCCCAATACGACTTATGGGTACGAGCCGTATATTAGGGTATGAGTGGTATGGTCTTTTCATATACAGACTAGTAATAGTGGTGGGATGGTTTTGGCCACTTTAATGGGTATGACTTAGGTATATGAGTCATAAGGGTTTCGTATGAGTTATAGCAGGGACTTATATGGTGGGCAGTGTATAATCCTCCTGGCATTTCATTCTGCCAGGGATACGGGTTATGGCTAAGGATCGTATGTTATGGTTACTAGTTGGTTGGATGAGTTGTATATTGGACAGTGTTTGATCCAAGAGTTGAGGTTTGGATACGAGTGGTGGGCACCAATCGTATAGAAGGGTACGACTCATATGGGCCAGTTTTATCGCTGTGAGGGGTTTTAAGGGATTTAAGTGGGGATATTTGTGAAATTTTCCTACTTGCCCTAACTAAGACCCACTACTTCTCATATAATTTGGAGGATATTTACCCTATTATTCTATTCATTAACACTTAGAAACTATTCCAAAACACTCTATAATTCTCTCAAGAGCTTTTGGGGCAAGAAGGATAAGGTTTCATCTTGCTGATTGCTTTGGGGATTTTCTTAGTGATATCTTTCCATCAATTCTTCTATATAATACATGATTCTCTTCCCTTATTGTAATTTCAACTAAAGGCATAGTTTATAGGATTGACTTCATGGCTTTACTATTTCATGATTATGGTTTTCAACTATTATTTAGGGATTTTTATATTAAATGCTTGGTTATGGTTTCCTATGGTTTTACTTATAATTTTATATGCATCAATGGTGTATTTGGACAATTGGATTGCATGGTATTGGCTTAATGGTCTTTATAATTGGTTTTGGTTATATTATGCCCCCAAGGAGTTTGATAAAATGCTTATAAAGAAGTTTTCATTGCATTGACTTTTTTAAATGGAACTCTTGCATATTTTAAACTTAGTAATTGAATTATGCATGGTTTAAATGGTTTGAAAAGTATAAGGGCTAAATGGTTATGCTTTTAGGGACATGGAAGTCTCCCAAGTGGTTTAATATGGTATATGGAAAGGGCACTTGAAAGTCCCTTTAACCGAAATGGTGTTTGGCTAGGGATATTACTTACAAGTAAAGGGTAGTGTGACGATACCACTAATATTGGCTTTGGTTAGTGAATGGTTTATGGATTGTTTGCATATGATTTTAATTGGGCATTAATGGCGGCGTATGTAGCTAAGTCGTGGACGGTGACGGTCCTGAGGGAACCAAAACCCAAAGCTCATATTTGCCAAAATAAAGTGTCTTGATGACCGTGTGTTTGTGTCACATTGTATATTAGGTGATGTACTAGGCATCCCATGAGATATTCCCTGGTCGTGTGGCTACACGCACTGGGTTCCTTTTAGTAGGGGGAGCTAACTCCATATAGCCCGTGGGTGGTTTAGGACGGCCAAACTATACAACCCAGGTCTAAAGGTTTTAAATGCATGCTAAACCCGATTCCTTTTCCCATCACTTATATATGTATAGTTATACATATTCTGGATGGTTTTACGTGTTTTTATAACTGGTATTATTTTATCCTTATCCAGAGATTCATGCTAGTAGTCACTCATTAATCTCATCAACTGGTGGTTGTATACCCAGGCTATGCAGGAACCAAAAATTTTACTCCCCCTGCTTAGCATGCGGATTTGGTATCGGTATTTGGACTGAAGTGGCGAGCTTTCATCCTTTAAAATGACATTATTTTATGATATGGATTTCTTTAGACACTTTTCTGTAACTTTGGATATTGGTTTTAGCTATGGTGGGGGAATGTCCCAACCAAACTTGTTTACTTTTTTGCATAGAGGCTTTGTGGAACTTCTGGGGGTTGGTATGGGTGTAATCGATAGAGGTATCAACCTTAGAATTGGTATTGATATTGAGGGTGGCATCATTAGACATGATTTCTCATTGCTCTTTCATACTACATTTTGGGATTGATTTTCGTCTCATGTTTTGGCATTCTCTTTGTTTTAGGGTCTATGGCTTGGTTTGGTATGGTTGGGCTGTTGGTGTGGTACGGTTGGACTTGGTTGGGTCGGTAATGATCATGACCCTATCCTAGAGTCTTGATGATATCAATAATGTTATCTTTGTTATATGTTCAGAATTTAGCCCATCTAAGGATAGATATAGGTGGTTGGGTTGGGTAACAGGGGGTGGTCCCCGATCCTGGTTGGACTTGGGATGCCCATTACAACAAGGCCCGGGGTCGGGTCGTGTAAAGAAATAACCAGGTTCGTAGAGGTAACATGTCTATAAACAAAGTCATCTATGATATTGATCTAAATCTACATCAATTCTCCGTGGGAGTATATCCTTGGATATCAGAAATTCCAATGACATGGGTTCTCATGGTGCAACTTTTTTAAAGCCTTAAGTCTCAAGTAACTTGTTAGGCAATCAATTGGCATGTCCCACCTAAAGACTATTATTAATACAACACAAATGGTTCCTCTAAGGGGAACCCTGGTCCTATATCATAGGCCTTTTGCATCAGGAATGACATAATTTAATTCATGCTAGTGCTAATAACATCCACAACTCAACAAGACCTATGATGAAGCTAAAATAATTGAGCAATGCATAGATTTTTGTGTAACACGCGATTTACTTCCTTTAGTGGTGGAAACTCATTCATTAGCTATGAAAATCATCATTAAAGATGGGTGGAAGATCCGATGGAACATTAGTATGTAATTTAGTAGGATATAAGGATGGAAGCAAAATGAAGAGATCTTGTTTACACACATCATGAGAGAGGGGAATAAAGAGGTGGATTCTCTATCAAACTTTGTTTTCTATTTTGCAGGTTCATTAAGCTACAATAATTTTTTAGAACTACCTTATAGAGAAAGAAAGTTACTAAGCATAGATAAACAATGAATTCTAAGGCTTTGGTTTCAAAAGGTCAAAAATACAATGCAAAGGAATACAAATTAGTCAAATCATGCAACTGGAAGATAATAAACAATCAATAATCAACCAACAATTAGGGTGCAACAAAGAAAACATTGCCTATACCTCAAGCAGATTAGAAATGGGATATGGTAGTAGTCAAATAACCTGTTTGACTAAGCTTCATTTTTATCAAAGTTATGTAGTAGTATTAACCTCTTTGTGCGGTTCAATCTGCTTAAAAGACGACGGAAAAGCTTAGTTAAATAGGCTAACATGAGAGATTTATCTGAGTTAGTGAAGCTGGTACATATCTAGCTAAAAACTTGGAAAGATTAACTTGACTTTACAAATCCACATCTTCAAGAAATCTTCATATGGGATCTATTACCATATCATTCGGTGAGAGCTTATGTGATGTATTGAGATTGAACTTACCCAAAAGATATGGAATGTACTGCTCCAAATCAAATCAAGGAAATAGTTGCCTAAGTTTAGATTGCTTCACATCCTTATTAAGCTTAATTTCTTAGTGAATCAAAATTTACTTAGAAGAAAAATCAGCGTTGGCTGAAATAAACAAAAGCCCCCATGGAAGCTTTGAGACTTCACTGAACCACTTTTTTTTTCTGTCGATTCTTTAACCTTTTAAGTTTCCATTTTGTTTTTTTTTTTTATTTTTAGAGTGGACTGGATTTTCCATTTGGTCCTGCTATATTCTTTGGTTATCTTGTACTATTTTTTCATGATAAAAAAGGACCATGGGTCTCCCCAAAAGTTGTTATAGAAAATATTATGCACTTCCTTCATTAAGTATGCAAAATGAGCCTTTCTCTTATTTGCATGCCCAATTGGGCATCTTAAAAACATCAAAGAGAACTTTTCTCTATTAAAACTAGTATATTTGTCCACATCCTTGATGTGTGGATTAACAGTCTTATGATAGGCAAAAGATACACTTTGTCTCTGTTTATCATCTGTCCAGATATGTCTTTATAGTCTTTAGAATATCCATCATTAAATTCAATGATTTGCCATTAACAGAAGAAAAAATGATCGAATTATCAACATAAGCTAGATGATTAATATTTTCATTCTATTTTGGCAATGCCAAACCTCTGATAATCTATATCCAAAAAGAATGAATTCAGAGCTTTTAGATAACACTTCTATAGATAGAGTCCATTGTAGAATTAAAAAATTCATAAGCTTGGCCATTTATCAGGGTTGAATACTAGTTTTTAGCCACTATCCTCCAAATATTATCCACTATTCCTATATTAAATCCCATTTTTTCATGAACTTTCATAGAAAAAGTTTAATCCACCCCGTTATAAACCTTAGCAATATCAAGCGTAATCACCACGTTTATAGGCTTTTCCCTTATCCTAATGTCAAAGATAATCTGTTGTGATAACAAGACATTTTCAGTAATGTTCCTACCTTTCGCGAAACCTGACTGCTTTTTTGAAGTAAGAGTATGAAATACTTCTTTTATCCTATCATGTAAGAAAGTTACCTAGACTAATTACTCTCATGTCTGAAAAGATTATATTGTATATTTTTAGGGTAGTAAAACCAGATTAGTGTGAGTGATGGACTTAGGAAGAGTATTTCTCTCAAAGAAAACAATCACAACCTTATCAACATCATCACTCATTATATCTAAGAAACTCTAAAATAAGTGGACAGTAAACCCATTTGGACTAGTAGAATTATCTCCATTCAGTTCAAACACTACCTTCTTAACTTCTACCCTAGTAGGAATAACATTTATATCTATATTAAACTCCTTAGAAACTAATCTAGGATATGCTTCAGCAATGAAAGATCACTTTCTTTTAGAGTATTTGAAAATTGGTCTTGATTAGAAATAAGAGCTACAATAGCAACCTCTTCAACTCCCTCCATCCAAATTCCCTCCTTATTTTAGATCTTGTTAACGGATAATCTTTTTCTTCTTCTTCTTCCATAAACCAAGATATGGAAAAACCTTGTGTTCTTTTCCCATTCTGTAAACCACTAAATCCCTATTTTTTGCCTCTAAAACTCTTCCTAATAGTGTATGTATTTTTTCTATTCAGCTTGTGGCTTGTGAAGCACCATTCTATTTCCAGCTTTGCTATCAATAGTCAATGTTTCCTTTGTCTTCTTTATTATTTACTTCAGGCTAAAAAGAATATCATTATCCTTAATAGCCACCCAATTATCGCTCACCACTTACTGAAAAACATCCTGTTTGACCAAAATTTAAGATATCTGAATGACCTTCTTATTATATTAGACTGATTCCCATAAAAGAGTAATAAAGGTGTATAATTTCAACCATTCCTTACTAAATGCTCTGACTCCATCAAACCAAAATAGCCTCAAAAAGATTGATTCACCAAGAATTTATCTAATGTTTGATGAACTCACTATAAATTTAATATTCAACCAAGTAAAAGTACTGCCTTTGAAGTTTATTCAACTAGATCATAAGAATTACACAAAAAACAAAATCCTCATACTCATGAGGATACATAGAAAGACCCCTTATTTTCTCTAAATCACCCAAGTTAACACTAAAGTCACCCCTAATCATCCAATGCAAGTTCATAATCATACTAAATAGTAAATATCATTCCATAAGATCAATATTTTCTACATATAATATTTTGCATACACCACAGTAGCCATTAAGGACCGACTAGTTTCTTGCAACAATAATCATAAAGATAATTGTTGCTTAGAATCAACAATGAAATCCACCTAAATATGATTATAAATTAAAACCAAATCTTACCATTCTGGTTATAATTTGCACACTGCATACCTAACTTTCTTTTGATTTCTATACTTAGTTAACGTCTTGATAAGGCTCCATCAATGTAGTGATGGAAAACTTATGATATTTGTGTAACATTTGTATTTTGTGGACTGAATTTGGGTCCTTACAAACCTCACATTCCAAAATAGGGTTTTCATCATCATTTATAACAAATTTTTATACTTCTCTTTGGATTGGTCCTTATAGGTAGTGTCTCCCCTCTACTTTTACCTTTGTAATAGTCTACGGTGATAAAACTAACCTCTTTAAGGATTGGACCTTTATTTTTCTCATTATTATCTTCTTTTTTATCTTTCACAAGATCCATATATTTTAACCATTCTTAATTACTAACATCTTCCTTCACCTGCTGTAGGACTAGTTCATGTCAAGATTTATCTAGAATTTATTTAAGGACCTCTACATAATTACACGTGAGTCCTATTGTTAAAATCTCATGTCTAAATTTTTCTCGATTTAGAAGTTACAAAATTTAAGGCTAGGCTTGTTTTGATCGATCTTAAAGCAAGGAATTCCTGCTATGCCATTCGAAAAAGGCGGTCAAGGACCGCTACAATTGTTGGTACCTCTATAGCGGCAGCGCTATAGCAGTCAGGTACTATTATAGCAATTAAAATTGTAAAACTAGAATATTTCTCCAAAATAGTTTATTTTTTAAAAATTATTTTAGGATAAAATATGGGAAATTTAGGGAAAAACATGATACGCCCTAATTATACCTCTCTTAGAGAGAGTAAGTTGTTGTCAAATATACAATCCAACTAGGTTGGGGTCGAATCCCACAGGGAATAAGGTATCAATCAAGTCTATTTGTGATTAAAATGACTGATAGATAATGTTTTTCTTTAATTGGGGGTTTTATCAATCAAATGATGATTGAAGTTTTGACTTGCTTCAGAACTCAAAGCTAAGATTTCAATGGTTCAAATCAATGATAGAGATAGACTAAGGTTGTGATCACTATGATTATTAACCCCTCATTGAATAATAGTTGTAGTATTGGATTCTCATGACTTGTGGGAAACACCAAATTATCAATATCGACAGTCCATCTAAGTGTTTCTCAACCTACCTAGATGTTGTGCTCCCCAATTCTCTCTAACTTAGGACAACCTTCTATTCACACTGATTTTTTCTCGAGTTCATTAATCTTGGTACAACATTAATCATTAGATGGAAAATTAACCTTCCCAAATCCTCATTGATAATTCACTACCTGTAGTTTATTTTTCAGTTCGATCAAGCAAACATAAGGCTAGATCTATTGTTTGCAACCGATAGAAAATAATTATTACAAACTAATTATCAAGATCTTCCCACAATCACTCAAACCCTAACCAACTATTAAATCCACGGAGAAATCATCATAGATCCCACAACCCTAGTTATGAGTTTTAGTTCCATATGAGAAAGAAAGAGATAGCAACAATTGTATTCATCATTCAAAGCAATTAAACTTACAAAAGATAAAGTCTGAGGTTGATTCTCTTCCAATTTCAAGAAGAATATCCCATAACTCAATCAAAGAATCAAAAATTGAATTCAAAGTGAAGAGACCCAGAAAAGAAGTAAAATCCATTTGGAATAAGTTCTAGATCCCTAATAAAACCTAGAACTTGTCCTTAAATACCTAGGCTAATTTTGGAATCAAATTATAGATGACAGAAACTCTCTTGCACATATGACGCCAAATGTGATGGCTTATCAGGAGTCTGACGACTTATCAGAAAATGTTATCAACTCCTTTTCAAATTCCATTTTTGCTGCCTTTGGCTTACAACAAGGCTTGATGGCTTATCAGGATTTTGATGTCTTATCAGAAAATGTTGTTACTTCTCCACTCTAACTCTCATGCACTATCTTTGGCTGACGATATTCCTGACGGCTATTCACAAAGTTGATGACCTGTTAGACAAGTCCTTAACTGTACTCGTCATGGCTACTTACTCAAATACTATATATTTTGACTCAATTGTCGTTGGTTTTCATACATCTTAGCTCACCTACACTATCACAGAGAAAACAATCAAAAACAACAAAAGTTGCTTAAGAATTTACAATTATTCCGAGTTAAAAGCCTTAAATGTGCTAGCATTAAGATCTCACATCAACACCCTCAACTTAAAACAATTGCTTGTCCTTATGCAACTAACACATTATAGTACCACGATGTTTAACTAAGAGAATGTAAAGCACATATAGCAGTTAATCATCAGTTTTAGTTCAAAACATATCACGCTCTCCAAGTTTAAGCACTTTAACCTTAACTGTGTAAGTATTAAGGATCCACAATGCGACACAAAGGAATCAAGATATGGCATAAAATTAGCAACAATAACCATGGATATGTACAAGTTACACTACCCAAAAAAGTAATTAGCTAGCAATGTAACCGATGTGCTCTTACAACAAAGAAGTCCCTCTTCACTCATATATGAAATCAAGCACGTAAATGCAGGGATGGTGAAGAGACACTTACTCTCAGAAAAAAGTTCCAGTCAATGTATGCCGAATACCATAAGCTTGCCCTTATTTTCATCACGGGGGCTTTCAGACAGTTAAGCTAGGATCACTATAGAACTTTTCTTCAACTTGTAATGTAGGCTTGGGGCTGGTATGATACACAAATATATTTAAAGTGACTAAGCCTTGGCACTACACTATTTTTGGGGTCTCACTTATCAACCTTTAACTTATTTCTCCCTTTCTTTATTGAAGCAAATTCAGGATGGATGCGGTCCTTTTATCTTTTCATTTTCCCATTTTCACAACTTTTCTTTTCATGCTCTTTTACAACCACACCCAGCTTTACTCTCTTTTCTCTTATTTTACCTTTCTTCGTACTCATTTTTACATCACGCACCCCTATAATAGCTACCTTAAAATTAGGCGATTTGCCTAAGTCAAAGTGCATAATGCCCAAGGAGGACCAGGGCCAAAACAGGTTCATTGTGGTACAAATGGGAAGGTGATAGGTATAAAAAAAATATAGGCATTCAGGCTCAAAATCAGTATCAAGGGATATTATTCAAACATGGAAGGTCATTTAGGCTAAAAGTGGACTAATATAAAAATGGCCTATTATTCTTTCCTAACCACTCTTCCACAACCAAGGCAAGACCAACCGGGCAAGTTCTGGATTTAACACAAACAAACACATGGCACAAAGGTACATCACAAGTTACTACCTATCTATTCATGCAATTGTTAGCCATGATTATAATATCCCTAATACCAATGTAGATTACATAGTTACAAAATAGATAATTTAGGAGGTATTTATCATTCCCAAAAATCAACAAAAAAATGCCAACTACCCAAGATGCTTATTTTTCTCCCAATTAACCACAACACATCACAAAAAAATATAGTACGCCTAAACATACCGGTTCTACTAGGAACAAGACACTGGGGAAAAGAGACAAGGCAACAAAAACCCCAAAAGGACATCAACACCCACAAGAAGTCTCACCCTCAACTTAAAAATCATACATTGTCCCTAATTCATCAAACTAAAACAAAAGAGTTAAAAACATACCTATGGAACATACCTATGGAACCATAGGTGTAGAGATCTGATGTCAATCACATAATACAAATCCAAACAACAAAATGTCTTGGGTTGCCTCCCAAGAAACGCCTAATTTAATGTCGCGGCACGACTAGGTTATCTTAACTACTCAGAATTCATCAATATACCTTGAAAGTGCTTCATCCCTAGTCCTACTGGTGCATCTTTCCCATCTTTATAGAATATATCAAAAATTGAGAAGACACTCATCTCCTTTTGCTATTTCATGGATTGATGCACTTCAAAACTAATTTCTTTCCTATTAAGCCTAAACTTTAACTTATTTAGCTCTATGTCAACTAACACTCTCCCAATTGCTAAGAATGGTCTCCCCAAAATTATGGGAACTTCAAAGTCTACTTCGCAATCAAGGATCATAAAGTCAGCAGTGAATATAAAATAACCACCTTTACTAGTACATATTGTAGCATACCGATCGACCTTTTCACAGACCTGTCTGCCATAACTAGTCTCATGTTGGTAAGTATGGGTTCTCCTAAACCCAACTTTTTATAAATAGCTAGTGATGTGTGAGTAGATACTAACATATACGAGGCTTTTAACTGAGGATAATTGCAAGGTCTTAAGCAACTTTTGTCATTTTTTATTGTTTTATCTTTGATTTTATAGTAGAAGCCAAGATGCAACAGAACCAACAAGGATGGAAACAAAAGAGTTGAAATTTGAAGCAAATAAAAGAGAAGTGTGTTTGATGACATTCTTGATAAGTCATCAGCCATGTGATAAGTTATCAGAAATACCATCAGCCTTAGACAGACAATGGACCTCAGCTGAAAGTTGTGATGACATTTCCTAATAAGTCATAAAAGAGTTGATAAGTGTCAGGTTTCATCATCAACCTTAAGCAGGAAGTGCTAAAACTGAAAGAGATGACGACATTTGTGATAAGCATCAGACTCCTATGAAGGTGTCACGAATGTCGTCATCTAATTTGAGAAATTGCTGAACACTGTGATTTTGTTTCCATAATTAGGGTGAACTATTTAAATCATAGTTTAGGGTTTTCTAAAGAGGAAGGGAACCTATTTTAGGAGACGTATATTGTTATTTTTCTCTCTAGTTTCTTGGCTTGAAACATAATTAACTTCGAAGAGATTTTCATCAATATTTTAGGATTTCTATTGTGATCTAATCTGAGAATCACTAGTTACTATTCATCTTATGGTAAGTTGATCTTTCAAATTATGAACACATCTAGTTGTTTCGCTTATTACATTATGAGTGGCTAAATCTCTTTAATCCAAATTATGGGATTTATAGATTAAGTCTTGGTAAGATGCTAATTGTTTAAGATTCTAAAGGTAATAGGACTCTTTGATAATTTTGAGATTTTAATTATTGTCTATTGGTTGCAAATGATAGATAATACCTAATTTGATTTTCTTGAGATAAGAAATCAAATATAGTAGGAAGTTAAATATTGATAGAGACTTAGAAACACTAAACTTCCATTTAATAATTGATGATGTAACAAGGTTGATTAACCTGAGGTGAAGTCTGGTTAGTAAATATAAATTCCCTAAGTCTGAGAGGATTGGGTAATTAAATTATTAAGTAGGTTGAGAGAAATTTAGGCATAACTTCGATAAAGATAATCTGTTGTCCTACCTATTGTGAGAATCTTGAATCACTATTAGCATCTGTCAAGTACTAAAACCCATAGTGAATATAATTTTGGTTTCCCATAAACTCTTGATTACAAACACTAAAATTAAAGTGACCAAAAATTATTAGCTAATCTCCAAAACCCCCATTTTAGGAAACATCCAACTATCAGTTGATTAAATCACAAACAACTTAAGTTCACACCATATTCTCTGTAGGATTCAACCCCAACCTAGTTGGATTATATATTGACAATGATCGCTTACATTCTCATTAGAGAGGTGTAGTTTGAGCATTATCAGCTAGCTGCATCAGATTAATGTTTGCTCCCAGATCACATAAGTCCTTAGCAAATTCCAGAGATCCAATCGTATAAGGAATAGTGAACGCTCCTGGGTCTGCCTACTTCTACACCAAGGACCTTGTAGAAATAGTACTATAATGATGGATATTATCCATCGATTTATATCTCACTGCTCTTTTCTTTGTCACAAGATCCTTAATAAATTTAGCATATCCTGGCATTTGCTCAAGTGCCTCTACCAAAGGCACATTAACTATCAACTGCTTCAACATTGCCATAACTTTACTAAACTTTGTGTCATCAGCCTTCTTCTTCAATCTTTGAGGAAAGGAAGGTGGTCGTTTTTAGAGAGTGTTCAGCACTACTTCTTTTTCCTGGTCTTTCCCTTTTTCTAACTCATCACTCTGCTGATGATTATAAGGGATATTAATGCCATCCAACTTTTCAGACTCCACTGGATTACTTTTTCAGTCTCACAATCTTCTTCGACCATATATTGGCTCACAGTTTTGCCCAAAAAAGGGCCCGATAATATCTTACCACTCAGAGTGGTAATTGCTATACAAGTACCAATGTTGAAAGGATTTTAAACTGTCACTAGGAAATGTTCCGCTCTTCCTCTGATTTAATGCTGCTGAAAGTTGGCTCATCTACTGCTCCAACTATTTGATTGAAGCTGAGTGTGAGTTTACCAACTGAATCAATGATGAAAAGTCACTTTTCATTGTTGTCACACCTGTATTGGTAGCCTCCACTCCTTTTAGAAACCTCTCCAACATGGCCTCCATGGAAATTTTGCCTCAGCTAGTAGCAGCATTGTCTCGATTAATAAGAAGCACATAAAGTCCTCTCCTGTAAGTCTTATTCTTCCAAGTCCCTTAGTCACGATCTTCATAAACTGATTTATCTTGATAATTCTAACCTTGATTCCCTTGGATACTACATCCAGAATCCCCCTGGTTATTGAGATAGTTCACTTCCTCTTCAGAATCAGAATTAACCCGTCCTTGGGACTTGACGGCTTTCAGTTTCTCCATCTTTTCAGATAATAAATGTTTGGTCAACAAGTCCTTCTGCATTTTCAATTGTGCCATATATTGTTCCTGCTCCTACTCTTTTCTATGTTGCTCAAGAGTCATACCAATAGAAACAGTAGGGCTTGCTACCACAGAATCCTTGGTATGCCAAGCTCTACTTTGTTTGATTATCCGATCCAACATCTCAGAAGCCTCTTGAAAAGTGAGATCCACAAATGATCCCCCTACAGTATTGTCAACAACTGGCTTTGTAATAGAGTTCAACGCCCAATAAAGAGTCTCTATTAGATGAATATCAGTCATATTATGGTTCAGGGACTACATCATCTTCTTTTTAAACCTCTCTCATATCTAGTAGAGAGCTTCAGTTAGGAGCTGCCTAAAATTACTGATCTCATCCCTTAGTTGTACCCTCCTAGAAGGCGGAAAGAACCTTTTGAAGAAATCCTCTGTCAACTGCCACCAATTGGTTATAGAATCGGGCATCATCTCATTTAACCACGATGTTGCCTCCCCAAACAGAGATAATAGAAATAAGCATAGGTAGATGGCATTCTGTCCTACTCCAGGGTTATTAAATAACTTGCAAATAGTGATAAAATTCACTAAATTCATAATAGTATCATCACTCGGGAGTCCACCAAATAACCCCTTAAGATAGAGGAGTTGAATCATCGTGCTTGTAATATGGAACTTAGCTCTGGGTGCCAAAGGTAGAGAAATAATATATCCAGTTTCACAAGCTCCATCCATTCCATCCTCATCATTATTAAGATTATATTTCACAGGCTGGCGATCTTCCTCGCTCTGAATGGGCAATTTCTATTTACATTTTTGTCAACCGGTGCCACTATATTTTCTGCATGCCTACGATTTCCCAGTCCTAGCAGATCAGTATCTCCTAGGTCCTCTTCATCTGAATTTTGTACCCGTCCTGGGTTATCTATATTTTGTTGATTTAACTGAGCCCTAGCCAAGGCGGCTAGTCTTCCTACTTCTTGTGGGTCTACCATTCTATCAATCAACTAAGGTTCCGGATGTACTGGTAATAATGGTTCACCTGAACTCTGTGTACTTGGAATACACACTAACTACCCTACAAAGAACAAAACAACAAATAAAAGTAAAACCAGGAAACTTACTATGAGTCAATAATCACAGATATACTCAATTTAAAATGATATTACCCAATAGCGGCACCAAAATTAGATACGCCCAAATTACACCTCTCTTACTAGAGAGTAAGTGGTCATTGTCAAATATATAACCCAAGTAGGTTTGTGTCAAATCCCACAAGGAATAAGATGTCAATCAAGTCTATTTGTGACTAAAATGACTGATAGATAATGCTTTCCTTTTGATTGGAGGTTATATCAATCAAACGATGATTAAAGTTTTGACTTGCTTCAAAACTCAAAGCTAAGTTTTCAATGGTTCACATCAATGATAGAGAGAGACTAGGGTTGTGATCACTATGATTATTAAACCCTCATTGAATAATAGTTGTAGCATTGGATTCCATTGACTTGTAGGAAACACTAAATTATCATATCAATGGTCCATCTAAGTGTTTCTCAACCTGCCTAGATGTTGTGCTCCCTAATTCTCTTGAACTTAGGACAACCTTCTATTCACAATAATTTTATCCCGAGTTGATTAATCTTGTTACAGCAATAATCATTAGATGGAAAATTAACCTCCCAAATCCTCGTTAATAATTCACTACCTTTAGTTTATTTCTCAGTTGTAGCAAGCAAACATAAGGCTAGATCTATTGTTTGCAACTAATAGAAAACAATTATTACAAAATCAAGATGTTCCCACAATTACTCAAACCATAACCAACTATTAAATACATGGAGGGATGATCATAGATCCCATAACACTAGTTATGGATTTTAGTTCCACATGAAAAAGAAAGAGATAGCAATAATTGTATTCATTATTTAAAGAAATTAAACTTACAAAAGATGAAGTCTGAGGTTGATGCTTTTCCAAGTTCAAGAAGAATATCCCACAACTCAATCAAAGAATTGAAAATTGAATTCAAAGTTAAGAGACCCGGAAAAGAAGTAAACTCCATTTGGAATAAGTTCCAGATCCCAAATAAAAACCTAGAACTTGTCCTTAAATACTTAGGCTAATTTTTGAATCAAATTATAGATCACAGAAACTCTCTTGCACATGTGACGCTAAATGTGATGGCTTATTAGGAGTCTGATGACTTATCAGACAATGTCATTAACTCCTTTTCAAATTCAATGTTTGCTGCCTTCGGCTAATGACAAGGCTTGATGGCTTATTAGGATTTTGATGGCTTATCAAAAAATATTGTCACTTTTCATCTCTAACGCCCATGCACTGTCTTTGGCTGACGATATTCCTGATGGCTTTTCACAAAGTTGATGACCTATTAGACAAGTCATCAACTATACTCTTCATGGCTTCTTACTCAAAATTTATATCTTTAGACTCAGTTGTTATTGGTTTTCATACATCTTAGCTCACCTGTTGACTTGTTGGTTTGATTCCTAATTATTCATTATTGTTTGTTATGCTAAGTGTATATTTGTTAAGCATAGATTAATTTGTTGTACTACAACCTAATTATATGTTCATATTCTCATCTTGGGTTGGCCAAATGACCCTACCTATATACTATTGTTCTTGTGTATTGATATTATACCAGCATTTACTTTGTGAGTGCAGGCACATTCCAGCGGCTCCTATGAGACCTCACTTGTGATTCCAGTGGTTGACTCCATATTTTATGGTGAGAAAAATATTTGGGATACCATGGAATCTTTCCTTATTGTCATAGTTCTCTAGTTTTTAACTTGGGTTTTATTTTAATTTTGGGGTGTATTCAAGTTAGGAACTTAGGTTTTATTTCAATTTTGTGGTGCATCCCTTTCTTGAAACTCTTATATGATTTGGTACAAATGACTTTCGGGACCTAGGGATGGTTTTTGTATAAGTACTTTTCCACCTTCAATTATACTTATGATTTAGTTTTTGGATTGGATGATATATTGTTGGACTAGTTCCGCTTATTTCTTCTGAGTATGGATTATGGGGTTGTCATTTGCGATAGTTGGTTCTCCAACTATAAAAGTAGTATGGGTGCCACTCACGATGGGTTTTTGTCATGAAAACCATTGGTATTGGAGCTCCTGGGTTAATCAATCTCTCTGAACCAAAATAGGTCTAGTGGAATCTTACAAAATGGTATTGAGATATTTGTACTTTTCCTTAGTAGGCTATAGGACTTTAAAATATCTGTCATTCTTATTTATTTGGTGTTATAACTTAATTACAATTGGTATCTGTGATCCAAATTAGTAACTAATCTTTTTTATTTTTTTATTTGTAGATGGTACACACTAGGTCAAATGTAACCTAACCTGTAGATCTTGCGTCAGCGCTCTAACTATAGAGACAATAAGAAAATGAAGAGGATTAGTGAGAGGATGAGGTAGGGGAAGGAGAGGATGAGCCACACCCATATGAGTAGAGTCAAGTAGCAGCTTGCTAAAATCTTAAGAGGCCAACATCATTTCCCCTACCTTAGGATTATTTAGAGAATATGGAAATAGTAGAGAAAAAAGGTGTGGAGCCCGAAGCAGCGGCTCAATCTGTGGTTACAAGAGTACCCCTTATATTTACTGAGGTTATTCAACAAGCTTTGATTTTCTAAGTGGCCATCTAGGATTGAAGCCACAAACACGGTATTGGTTTATCAAGCTTCAGTTGTTCATCCTACAGTCGCCATGGCTCCTAGAATAGATAAATCTTTAGGGATCGATGCTTTTCCTTATCCAGTGTTGGGTTTGGTGATGACTAGTATATAACATGAACTACTGGCAAAATTTTTAAAGATAAAACCTCCATCATTCCTAGGTATTGAGTCTGAGGATGACTTTGGCTTTATTATTGATTGATATAAGATGTTACATAATATGGGTATTGTGAAGCATATAGAGTTGATTTTGTTATTTTTCGGTTGGTGTAGGATGCTAAGTAATAGTGTCGAGCGTATGTTGAAAGTCTACCGCTGATTTTGCCTTCATTGACTTGGTAGTAGTTCCATACTTTGTTCTTAGAGAAGACTTTGCCATGGTCCCTGTGTTACCACCAGAACGATGAACTTTTGGCATTAAAGTAAGGTGACCTGTCAGTTGTAACCTATAAGGCCAAGTTCCATGCCTAGTCTCACTACACAGTTGTTGACTCTAATGAGGAAAGGATTTAACTCTACCATTATAATGACCCTTCAAGTCATTTTTGTACTTTCGCTTATTTTTACCATTAGATCTTTCCTATAGCTACCCCAAGTATCATGACTTATTAGGACTGACAATTTGGTTACCGAGTAGTTCATTTATTTTTTAGAGTTAAGTCCCTATTTCGAAGTCTTTGCTGGTTCAAATTGGCTACCTGGTGAAAACTTTAGTCAAATGACTTGATATGCCAATTTTGACTGTTCCAATATCTCCAAAATGGTGATTTTAGGCTAGGTGGACTTTTGTTTTGAGTCTCGAGGCACCCCAGCTTGTTTTAAACTATTCGTTGAAAAGTTAAGAAAATAGAAATTGGGTGTGGGATCTACTTTTCAATGAAACAACCTCAGATGGAAATTTCTAACTATGCCATTAAGACTAGAATGTTGAATCATAGTCCATTTGCATATATTGAGGGGTTGGCAGAGAATTGGAAATTTCTAAGTCCCTTATCTGTTCTGGTGTGATCGCTAATAGCGAGCCAAAGGGGTAGGATCATGACACCCTTGGTAGGCTACCCAAATATAGAAACAACAATGCCAACATCATGAAAGAAACTCTCTTGAGGAACCACTAGATCTGGCTATCATGAGCCTCGGGTTGTGATAGCGACACTCGAGTACCTGGGGTAGGTATAAATAGACCCTTTTCATCCCCTTTTTCCTATTTTCACCCATTCTCTAGAGACTAAAACCTTCAAAAAGAGAAAAATATTAGGATTAAATCTTGTGGGTGATTTTGGAGCTTGGTTAACAACTATTATGCAATTATCTTTTGAATTTGTTGTCAGATTTCTTTAATTTCGTAGTAGATCTTCCCATTTCTTGTTTAAAATCCCTAAAACATGGTGGCTTGATTTTAGCACCAATATATCTTGGATTTTATGCATTTTTAGGGTAATTTTTCCTTGTGCATAATGGAATGTTGGGTTGGCTACGAAATGCAATTTCCATAAATGGGACCCATATGAGATATTTGGTAATTTTTGGACCCAAATCATAATGGTGAAATATGGGTATCATAATTCTTGTATTTATGAGTAAAATATAATTTTTATAGTGTGGCATCTTGGAAAAGCTTCCCAGAAGAGTAAATCAGTGATTTAATGGATTCTTTGAACTTTTTTCGGCATCCAGGCAGGCTAGGTTTATACCATTGTTAGATTGAACTACTTCAAAGTATTTTTATTAGATTGTGCTAGATATGGGATGGGTTGTAGGTGTTGGTGTGATGAATTGTAATAATTGGGTTTAATTGGACCATTTAGGCTAACCGAAACCCATAATTTAGGAATAATTGATCTATTTTCTCATCTTTTAGGTATAACTTGTATATTAGGGTTAATTATGGCATATTTAATATCTAAAATAGAATTTAGATACCTAAGTCTAGTTTGGGGTAGAAATTTCTTTATATTGGTAGTTTGTGGGATTTAGTGGTGGGCCTTTGACGCTCCTTCAGCCAAGATTTATGTTAGCCACTGAATACCTTTTATATGTTTTCTGTATGCCTTAAAAATTCATAATGGGGTAATATTATGAAACCTTAGGATTTAAGGATCATAATGGGTTGGCACAAAGAGTTGATGCTTATTGACTATACTAGTGACTATGTGATTAATTATGTTATTCTTTATGTTAACGATAATATACTTACGAGTTTGAGTATGTATATTGATGATGTTCCCGATGGCATATATACTCAATTCAAGTTCGAAGGATTCTTATGACATTGCTATACACATACACACATATATATACCTAGTTCTAGTTTGGAAGATTATATGATATTGATTATATAATTACAGCTTCGAGTTCAGAAAATTACTATGTTATTAATCATGATGTTGGTATTATGTTATTATTGATGCTGATGTTGATGGTACTATTATATAAGGTCCAATTGAAGGCTAGCAAGGGAGTATGATATATGGATAATAGGGATATTGATAAAATTTGGAAAATAGGAAATTATTATAGTTTAGCATGACATAGATGGATTATAGTTGTATCATAGGAGTTGGTGATGACGTTGGTTTGGTTTGTTCTTTACCTGATTGTACCCTCCACACTTATGGGGGCCTTTGTTGGATTATTTATTTTTCTGCACCAATTGGCTTATGGCAGCCAATTTTGTAATTTAGTTTGCTTGTATTTGATCCCTTATGTTATGTTACTATTCTGGTTATTTACTTCCTTATGCACAATGATGTTAAAGTTAATTTAGTTTTGCCTCTACCTTGACTTAAGTTATGTTATATTGTATTTTATTGTATATATATATATATATATCATGATTTAGCTCAGTCAGCCAGTGTGCCTACTTAGTACCCATGGTTTTTGGTACTTATACAACACTTCTGTGTGTTTTTATTGTAGATCTGAGTACTAGTTGCCGCCATTGATTCGTGGATCATGCTATGTTGTATTTTGGAGATAGGGTAAGCTCTTAGAGTTAGAGTCACCTATTTCCTTCTATCTTATTTATGTCTAGTCTTTACTTTTGAGATAGGACTGTGTTGTCTATTTCAGGATTTGTGATGTATTTTGTCTCTTGTATTGGGTCTACCAGGCCGTGGGATGGATTTCTTTGTATGACTATCTTTTGTTTATCTATATTGTTTTCTTACCCTTAAGCTATATTTGTTAATTTCTGCCCTTTTAGGCAGTTCAACCAAGTTAACACATTGCATTTAGCTTTGTGTTACAATTCATCTTAACTACTGGTAAGATACAGTAGGTGCCATTATGGCCCATAAATTAGGTCATGACGAATTGGTATTAGAGCCAGGTTTTATGATATTTTTGGTAAAAGAGCAAGTGTTTAGTAGAGTCCTGCAAATCAAAATAATGACGTCATTTTTCTATATTCAGGAGGCTATAGGACATTCTTAGGAGTCCTTCACTTCTTTCACTTATTTCATGCTAAGTGTCTGAGTTGGTTTATAAAGCATTTCTTTGACTTCACTCTTTCACAGATTGCCAGGACATATGTTAATGCTATATAATATAAGGGTCCTGAGATCAAGACTAGGGATTATGTCACTATTTATAGACGACCCAGAGGTCATGGATAACCTCGATATGTATCCTTTGCAAGGGGTCAGTATAGGCGGCCATCACCAGACCTTATTCTCGCTCTTAAGCCAGAGGTTTTTCTGTCCTAACTAGTGATGGGTCAGGGACTAGCCCAGGCTCCACCAAGGTTTATTTCTTCATCAGATCTTAGAGATTCGTTGATTTATGTTTAGGGATTTATTGCTGGTGCACTATCTGATGGTGCACAGTCTAAAGATCAGAGTGGAACTGAGGTAGGGGAACAACTTATAGCTGTGGATCGTAGGGTTTTTAGTTCCTCATGTATTGGTAGTTTCCCAGCCTGCTATGTTTGTTTAGGAGCAGAAAATGTCGAGTAGATTCTTGAGATTGGCTTTGCCTAGGTTTTTTGGTGCACCGAGTGAGGATGCATATTAGTTTCTAATTGCTTGTGAGGATATGGTCTATAATTTAGGATTAGTTGAGATTCGTGGTATGGATTACACTACTTTTCTATTGGACTTAGAAGCTCGACATTGGAGGAGAGGTCATCTTGATTCAAGGATAGCTAGATTTTCTCCTTTGACATAGGCTAAGTTCTCTGAGATTTTCTTAGAGAAGTACATGCTTCACAACCTTTAAGATTTCTTGAGGGATTAGTTATATAGATTGGAGTAGGATCCATAACTATTATTAAGTATGAGGCCCATTTTCATAAGTTCGATAGGCATGTTACTTCTATTCTAGATACTAAGTATTAGAAGGTTCGTTGCTTTGTTCAAGGATGAGACTCTCAAAACTTGATAAGTATAGGTAGATCTTTTATTACGTCCTCTAATCATATCTAGGTGATGGAGGAGGTGCATCATGAGGCCTAAGTGGGAAGCGATAAGAGGACTAGATATCAGGGTTTTTTCAGCGGGATTCATAGTAGCTCCCATTTTAGAGAAAGTGGTATTTAGGGTAGGTACCCTTCCTGTTAGCCATATCAACCTTAGAGTCAACCTAGTTCACCTATTTAGACAGTACTTCATATTACTGTCGAAGGTCATTCTTGTGTTAATGATCGCCCTATTCAGGGTAGTGATCACTCTTTGAGGGTTTCATATTTTGTTTATTCAAGTTGCGGAGGCTATTCTAGGTCATTCGGATATTCAGGTTCTGGTTTAGTCCATGGGACATGTTATAGTTATGGGGTTTGTGGTCACTATTTGTGCGAGTTCCCTAGTCATAGGGCGATTGTTGCTTCATTATAGAGGGTTCCTCCTATTATAGAAGTTCATCCCTTGGCTAAAGGCAGTTTACATGGTCATAGGGGTGGTCCCTAGGGGTCTCGAGGTGGTTCTCAAGAAGGTAGGGAAGGTGATCGATTAGGATCCTATCCAGGTGATGGGAATTGTTAGTTGTATATAGTACCTGATAGACCTAAGACAGAGTCTTTGGATGTTGTTGTTATAGATATGATTTTGGTGTGTCGCTATTCAGACGTTGCTTTATTTTTTTTGAGATCCACTTATTTTTATATGTCTACTTTTTTTGACCCATAATTAGAGTTATCTTGGGATTTACTATCCATGCCATCACTTGTATCTACTCCCATGGGTGATTTTTTAGTAGTGGATCGAGTGTTCAAATCTTTTATTGTGACTTTTAGAATTGTTGATAATCATGTTGATATTATTATTCTTGATATGGTGGACTTTGATGTGATACTATGCATAAACAATTTATTCAATTATCATGTAGTCATGGATTGGTTTTCCAAGACCATTACCTTAGCCATGCTCGACATACCTAAGTTGTACGGTATGGAGCAGTTATCCACGAGCCAATAGGGATTATTTCTTATATATGTTCTAGGAATCTTATCTCAAAGGGTTGTAAGTCTTATTTTGCTTATATTCATGATGTTATTATGGAGAGTCTATCGCTTGACTCTATTCTTGTAGTTTGTGAGTTTTATGATGTTACCCCTATCGAAATACCTAGATAACCTCCTGCCTGTAAGATTGATTTTATTATTGGTTTTGAGATTGGTACCCAATTATTTGTATGAAACCATACCGTATGGCTACTGTCAAGCTTAAGAAGCTGAATTATCAGTTTTATGACCACCTTTGTAAAGGTTTCATCAGACCAAGTGTGTCACCTTAGGGAGCTCCTATGTTATTTTTAAAGAAGAAGGATGTATTCATGCTTATGTGTATTTATTATAGGCATCTTAATAAGGTGATGATGAAGAACCACTATCCCATGCCTCACACTGATAATTCTTCGATCAGCTTTAGGGTGCAACAAGGTTTTCTAAGATTAATTTTAGGTCTGGTTACCATCAATTGAGGATTCGAACTAAGGATATCCTAGGACAACCTTTTAGGACTCGTTAAGGTCATTATGAGTTCCTAGTGATGTCTTTTGGGTTGAATAATGCCCGACCCACATTCATGGATTTGATGAACCAAGTGTTCAGGCCTTATTTGGATTACTTTGTGATTGTGTTCATCAATAATATCCTTCTGTATTCAAGGGGTAATGAGAAGCACGCACAGTATTTGAGGATTGTGCTCCAGACTATAAGGGATCATGTGCTTTTTGCCAAGTTCTCTATGTTTTATTTTTGGCTTTAGTTGTTGATATTCCTTGGGCATGTTGTGTCTAAGGATGAGATTATGGTAGACCCAACAAAGATTATGGCTATTCCTGATTGGTCTAAATCTACATTTTCTATTGAGGTTTGTAGTTTTATCAACTCAACTGGTTATTATAGATGATTCATTGAGGGTTTAACAACTATTTTAGCACTGATGACAAGATTGACTTAGAAAGAGGTTTCCTTTCGATGGTTCGAGGAGTGTGAGTTAAGCTTCGATAAACTCAAGGTACTTCTTACTTCAACTTTTATTTTGTCTCTTCCTATAGAGGGTAGGGAATTCACCATGTATTGTGATGCTTCTGGTGTCGGTTTTGGTTGTGTATTAATGCAGTAGGGTTGTGTTATCTCTTATGCTTCGATATAGCTTATGGTGCAAGAGTGCAACTACCCCACTCATAATTTGGAGTTGGCGGTGGTAGCTTTTGCACTTAAGAGTTGGAGGCATTATATTTATGGCATGCATTATGAGATTATCACCGATCATTGCAGTCTTCAACATCTGATGACCCATAGGGAGATTAATGCTAGGCAACAAGATGGGTGAAGTTGCTGAAGGATTATGAAATCTCTCTTTTGTATCATCCTGGCAAGGGGAATGTGGTAGCAGATGCCTTGAGCCAAAGGGCAATGAGTATGGGTATCTTGTCTTGTATTTCAGAGGCCGTTGGCACGGGACATTCAATCCTTTGCCAAATTAATGGTTCGACTTTATATTTTGGACCCCTGGACTGTAACGCCCCAAAATTTCCATCCCCAGATGTCACACGGTGCTTAGGGCTACATGTAGCCCCAAGCTAACCCTCGGAGCCAAACACTACCTCAAGGAACTAAATTCAACAATAGTCATGCATAATAAAGAGATATATCACATCGGGTTCAAGAGAGATACTGGAGAATACTAAATTGTACAACCAAAATATATATATTGAATGTCTGTACATACCATGCCTCTAGTCTAACAAAGCCTCTATACATCAAAATCAAGGAGCCTTTGGGACAAACCCCCAACTGACTCAATAGTACTGAAAGCCATAACAATAAAATGATATCATAAAAATATAGACACGGTCCTCGAACCATGAGGACTCACCACTGGGAAACGTAGTGAGGCACCCAAATATCTCTAACGTAGTTGCAGTTGAGTACCTGAACCTACATTATGAGAAAATGTAGACCATAGGAAAATATGTGGGTCAGCACTTTGGAATGTACTAAGTATTTGGGGGTGCATGCAATAATGTAAATATCATCATCAATTTCATGAAAATATGCATATGTACAATGATGGATCACTTGGCTTGAGTTAGATTGAAACATACTTTTCATGATCTCATAGTAAATAAATAATATGATAAAAACCTCATAAATCATCATAAACAACTCAACTCTTCAACTCAAGACTCGGAGTGACTTGGTAATTTAAGAAAACTCAACTCTTATGGACATGGGAGGTTCTTATAATCGACATAAACCATGTGAGATACATGGAGTCCAACGTTTTGCCTCCTAAGGAGAGAACCCCACATTGGTGGGAGCGTTGCACTCTTGCCAGGGAGTACAACCTCAATTTAGTGATCACAATCTCATACTCGGCCTCTGGCCCACAAATATCAATACCAATCCTATGGTGGCACGAAGTTTTGGGGAAAATACCATGTTTCTCGCTCGGTGCTAAATACTACTCCCAGACACAAGCTCAGAACGCGTTAGGAAATCCACCACAAACATCACAAGGGTCTATCATATGACCAAATCAAATCTCTTTCTCATTTATCAAATCATAATCAATTTGTGGATTCCTAACTCGGCTCAAATCAAATCAATCTTTCTCAATATAAAAATGTATCAATTCATTAAATCATGGAAACATCAATAACTTTGAGGAAATATAAAGACTCATTGTAAAAACTCAATGTCATGAATCAATATACTCAATAATCCTATTTGACATAAGGAAGCTTAAATCTTGACACATATCTTGAAAGCACTTGAAATATCAACTCATGGTAGAAGTCTGAAATTCACAATATTAAATATCAAGTCATAACTTGGGAATAGTAAAATATCATGTATAACAAAGCTTGAACAATTTATATTCTCATAGTCTCATGATGAAGTAATTTAGGTATAAACCCACTTGTAAAATCACATAAATCCATAATAGAAATCAAAGATTTAGGCACAAGAACGAAAGGATTGCTCTTGTTCAAAACCCCACTCACCTTAATCTTTGAAATTCGATGATTCTAGTTCTTGAGAATCTATCTTCACTTGTAATAAATGATTCTTGAAGCCCACACTATGAGGAACTTCGTTCTTGAAGAAATCTTGAAGATTTATGGACTATTTTCGGAAGATTAATGTTCTTGAATGAAACCCTAGATATATTTTCTTAAGAGAATTGGAAGAGAGCATGAAGAAATTAGGGTTTGGATGGGGATTCTCATATATATAGGGGCCTCCAAAAGATGGGAAAAGACCAAAATACTCTTACAAAAATGTCCTTTAATTGCTGAAGAAAAAAAAGCTGACGACATTTCTAACAAGTCGTCACACTTGTGTAAAGTCGTCACAAAATGTCGTCACGAAATGGTGGATTTATTACTTTCTGCTTAAGGTTGACGACATTTTGTGACAAGCCATCAGACTTGTGACAAGTCATCACAAAATGTCGTCACAAAATATTGGAATTTGTGACTTTCTACTTAAGGTGACGACATTTTGTGACAAGCTGTCAGACTTGTGACAAGTCGTCACAAAATGTCGTCACGCAGTTTCCAGGCTGACATGCTGGAGTAAAGTAGGCATAACTTTTCATTCCGATACCGGATTTGGATGAAATTGGTACCGTTGGAAAGGTAATTCAATTATATATCTTTTGGTGGATCATGAGCTCAAAATTTCTTAGTGTAACAATAGATATGCTCATTTGAAGTTGACTATGTTAAAATTCATCTCAAGAATTCAATAGATATGCTCATTTGAAGTTGACTATGTTAAAATTCATCTCAAGAATTCAATTGGAAAGGGATGTTTTGATTCACCTAATCGCTAGGACCTCTTTGAGGTCTTAATACACATCACCCTTGATCAGGAAACAACCAAAGCACTATGATTTATTTATTATGAGCTTGAGTCATGGTGACACTATTGGTTAGAGTTCTCGGGGTATTACAATAGGCCAAGAACAAAAAAAATGAGTACGTATAGCTGGAACGACTCACACAAAGGACTTACTTTACTCTATACCTTCGGATACTATACAAAATGCACGAATTTGTGATGGAAGTAGACACACAGCTGAATCTTTAATAAGAATGGGGCGGAATTAAGAATGAATGGTACCTTCTGCTCGCTCCGAACTCACAAAAAAGTGGTGAGGGTACTTGGCTTGCATACTAGCTTCGGCTTCCCAAGTAGCACCCTCAAAAGATTGATTTCGCCGAAGCACTTTAACCAAAGGAACTTCTTTGTTCCTTAGCCTACGGATATGAAAATCCAAAATCTAAACCGGAATCTCCTCGAATGAAAGGCTATCCTAAATATCTAATCTTTTAGAAGAATCAACCACGACAGAATCACCAATACACTTCTTAATGATAGAAACATGGAATACTGGATGAATGGTAGACAACTCCGCGGGTAACTCCACCTCATATGATAGTTTCCCAACATGGCTCAGAATACTATATGGACCAACATAATAGGGACTAAGCTTTCCCTTCTTCCCAAATCTCTTCACCCCTTTCATGGTTAAAACCTTCAAGTACACCAAATCATTAACATTAAACTTAATATCTTTTCTTCTCATATCCGCATACAAATACTAACGACTTTCAGCAGTCTTCAATCTTTCTCAAATCAACTTAGGTTTCTCTAAGCCTCGAACACAGCATCAGGCCCAATCACAATTGCTTCTCTTACTTGAAACCAACCTATAGAAAATCTACATCTTCTCCCATACAAATCTCCAAATGGGGCCATCTGAATACTAGCATGGAAACTATTGTTATACACAAATTCGAGCAATGGTAAGTTCTCATCCCAACTACCTTTGAAATCAAGCGCACATGCCTTAAATATGTCTTCCAAAGTCTAAATAGTCCTCTCAGCCTGACCATCAGTCTGCAGATGAAAAGCAAAACTCAAATAAAATTGGGTACCAAGACCCTTCTGAAAGGCTCTCCAAAACTGTGAAGTAAACTGAGTACCCTTATCTGAGATAATAGAAAAAGGAACTCCATTCAATCTGATTAAATCAGTGATATACAATCTAGCATAATCCTCAGTTGTATGAGATGAATACACTGGCTAGAAATGATTTGATTTAGTCAACCGGTCTACAACAAATGAAATCAAATCATGATGACGACGAGAAAGAGGCAAACTAATTAAGAAATCCGTATTCACTACTTCCTACTTCCAAGTAGGAATGCAAAACTCTTGCATAACACCACTGGGCCTTTGGTGCCCTATCTTAACCTATTCACAAGTAGAACACTTTGCCACAAATCCTTCTATGTGTTTCTTCATACCGTTCCACCAATAGATTTCACGCAAATTGTGGTACATCTTGGTAGCACCGGGATGAATATAATATCACATGCCATACGCTTCAGCCATAATTCTCTGCCTTAGATCATCAACATCAGGAACATAAAATCTACCCTGCAATGTCAACACACCATCTCCCCCTTGGTAGAAAACCTCTACCTTTTGGTCCTTAACTGACTTCTTTAGTTTGACCAAACTAGGATCCCTGTCTTGCTTCTCCTTTACCTCTGAGACCAAAGAGGACTCGGAACTACTCTGAACTAATTTACTTCCTTCGGTGGAATCAAGAAATCTAACAACCAACCTAGACAAAAGATGCGCATCACGAGCCAATTCATTCTTATCATTCTCTATATGAGCTACACTACCCATAGACAACCTGCTAAGTGCATCTTCCACAACATTGGCCTTGCCCAGGTAATACAACACACTCATATTGTAGTCTTTTAGCAACTCTAACCATCTTCTTTGCCTAAGATTCAACTCCCTCTACATAAATACATAGTGTAGGATTTTGTGATCAGTAAACACATCAACATGAACACCATACAAATAATGTCTCTAGATTTTCAAAGCAAAAACTACAGGTGCTAATTTAAGATCATGGGTTGGGTAATTCTTCTTATGAGGCTTCAACTATCTAGAGGCATAAGCTATAACTTTACCTCTCTGCATCAATACACAACCCAAACCAACTCTAGAAGCTTCATAATACACCATAAAACCATTAGTACCATCGGTAAAGCTAACACCGGGGCTGAAGTGAGTTGAGTCTTCAACTCCTGAAAACTCTTCCCACAGGAACTTGTCCACTTGAAATTAACTTTCTTTTGGGTCAACCGGGTCATGGGAGATGCAATGGAAGAGAAGACTTCAACAAAACGACGGTATTAACAAGCTAGACCCAAGAAACTCCTAACATCAGATGGGGAGGTAGGTCTAGGCCAATTATTTACAGCTTCTATCTTTTGGGGATCGACTCTAATGCCTTCAGCGAAAACAATGTGACCTAAAAAAGCAACTGACCTTAGCCAAAATTCACACTTGCTAAATTAAGCGAATAATTGATGATCTCTAAGAGTTTGCAAGACAATTCTAATATGGTCGGCATGATCATCCTCTCTTTCGGAATACAGAAGAATATCGTCTATGAATACAATGACAAAAATATCAAGATATTGCTTGAACACTCGATTCATGAGGTCCATGAAGGTTGCTGGAGCATTGGTTAATCTAAAAGACATGACAAGAAACTAAAAGTGACCATAATGGGTTCGAAAATCTGTCTTTGGAATGTCACACTCTCTCACGTTAAGAAAATGATAGCTGGATCTAAGGTCTATTTTTGAGAAATGACTTACACCCTGTAGCTGATCAAATAAATCATCGATTATAGAAAGAGGATACTTATTCTTGATAGTTACCTTGTTGAGTTGATTGTAGTCAATGTATATACACAATGTACTATCTTTCTTACGCAAGAATAGAACAGGTGCACCCCACGGTAAAATACTGGGTCTGATATAGACTTTATCTAAGAGTTTTTTGAGTTGCTCCTTCAACTTTTTAAGTTCTACGGAAGCCATACGATATGGAGAAATGGAAATAGGCTGAGTACCGGGAAGAAGATCAATCCCGAATTCTATTTCTCTATCAGGTGGGACCCCTGGGATATCTTCCGGGAAAACATCAAGAAACTCATTAACAATTCTAACTAACTAAATAGTCGGAGTCTTGGACTTGAGGTCTTTAACTTGAATTAGGTGATAGATGCAACCCTTGGAAATTAACTTCCTAGATTTGAGGTAGGATATGAAATGACTCTTCGGAGTTACAAAAATCCTGCACCACTCAAAAATAGGCTCGTCAGGAAACTGAAACTTGACCACTTGGGTACAATAATCTATAGATGCATAGCACGAGTGAAGCCAATCTATACCCAGAATAACGTCAAAATCAACCATATCTAGCTCAATTAAATCAGCAAATATGACCCGATGAAGGACAGTGAAAGGACACTTCTTATACACTCTCTTAGAAATAACAGATTCTCCTACCAAGGTAGAAACCAAAATAAGCTTAGGAATCCATTCAGGGTCCATCTCAAAATCTATAACAACCAGAGGTGTCACATAAGAGAAACTTGAATCGAGGTCCATCAATAAATACACATAAAAATGAAAGACACGGAGCATACCAGTGAAAACATCTAGAGAGTCCTCCTTCTCCTAGAAAGGTGGTATATCATAGAAGTGATTCTGGTGCGAACCATCAATAGTACTAGAAGAGGCGCCCTGAGGAGGAACTGGGCGGACTACAGGAGCGGAGGCACTGGTATCCTAACTCTGGGGATAAGTATATCGACTCCTCTGTCTAGCATATGGATAATATCTAAGTCAGTGTCCCAACTTACCACAACCAAAGCAACCCCTCTGATCTACAAAACACTCACCAAAATAATCTCTACCACACTTGGCACATAAAGGAGGATGAGGTCTATTACTTACACTTTCCAGAGACTTGGACGGGATAGGCCTGTTCCTCTGCTCCTGCCTGCTTCTAGGTGAAGGAGAACTAACTGAGGAAGACACGGGCATAAAAGGATGTCTCTAGAATTAAGGGCGGTTCCCTCTATAGAATCTGGAATGACCGAATCCCTGCTTCTCTGATCTAGCTCTTTTATTTCCTCTTACACTCCCTTCTCTTTCACCTTATCAACTTCAATCTGTTGGGCATGTATCATCAACTGAGAAAGGTCCATTTCTCTATTAAGCATAGCGGATCTACACTTTCACAATGTAACACGACACACCGGTCACGAACTTACTCATGATAGTCCTGGAGTCAGCCATCATACGAGGAGCATATTTGGATAACTGATTGAATCTAAGACAATACTCCTTAAAAGTCATAGAGCCTTGTCTCAAATTAATGAATTCCTCAATCTTTGCTTCTCTCATCTTAAGAGGAAAGAATATATCCAAGAACACATCCTAGAATAATTTCAAAGTCATGGGAGTGGCATCCTCCCCTCTACTCTTCCTCTACATCTCTACCCAATCATATACAATATCTTTCATTTGATAGGCAGCCAAGTCAACACTCTCCTCCTGAGACATGTTCACAATTTAGGTGATCTTTCTAACTTCATCCAAGTATATATGTGGATCTTCATCTACCTTTAACCCATGGAACTCAGGCGGAACAGTAGTCTGGGCGTTAACTTGAGGATTGGCAGTAACTGCTTGGTCTATCGCCTAAAAAGCTGCTCAGAATTCTGCATAAGACATATGATCGTTCAAGGGATCAATGGGTTTAGGTTGCTCTTTGTTTCAACGAGCTCGATAAGGAGGTATTTTCTATTATAAGAGAGCATGAGTTAATCACAGAAAAAGAGACAATTATAGGCACGATAAACTTTAGAAAGAAAGAAACGGCTTTTCCAAAAATGTCATGTACCATCTTGCTCATATATGCGGTGCACTACACACCATTGATCAAGATTCTACATAATGCAGCTTGCCCATAGCCCCAAGCTAACCCTTGGAGCCAAACACTACCTCAAGGAACTCAATTCAACAATAGTCATGCATAATAAAGAGATATATCACATCATATTCAAGAGAGATACTAGAGAATACTAAACTGTACAACCAAAATATATATATTAAATATCTATACATACCATCCGTCTAGTCTGACAGAGCCTCTATATATCAAAATCAAGAAGCCTTTGGGACAAACCCCCAACTGACTCAACAGTACTGAAAGCCATAACAACAAAACGATATCACAAAAATATAGACACATTCCTCGAACCATGAGGACTCACCACTGAGAAAACGTAGTCAGGCACCCGAATATCGCTAACACAGATGCGGCTAGTACCTGAATCTACATTATGAGAAAATATAGCCCATAAGAAAAAATGTGGCTCAACACTTTGAAATGTACTGAGTATGTAGAGGTACATACAACAATATAAATATCATCATCAATTTCATGCAAATATCCCATATGTACAATGATGGCTCACTTGGCTTGAGTTAGATTGAAATATACTTTTCATGATCACATAGTAAATAAATCATCATAAAAACCTCATAAATCATCATAAACAACTCAAATCTTCAACTCAAGACTCAGAGTGACTCGGTAATTCAAGAAAACTCAACTCTTATGGACATAGGAGGTTCTTATAACTGACATAAATCATGTGACCTAGATGGATTCCAACATTTTACCCTCCTAAGGAGAGAACCCCACATTGGTGGGAGAGTCGTACTCTTTCCTGGGAGTACAACCTCAATTTAGTGATCATGATTTCATACTCAGCCTCTGGCCTACAAATATCAATACCAATCCTATAGTGGCATGTATTTTTGAGGGAAATATCATATTTTCCACTTGGTGCTAAATACTACTCTCAGAAACAAGCTCAGAACGCATTAGGAAATCCACCACAAATATCACAAGGGTCTATCATGAAGACCAAATCAAATCTCTTTCTCATTTATCAAATCATAATCAATTTGTGGATTCCTAACTTGAGTCAAATCAAATCAATCTTTCTCAATATCAAAGTATATCAATTCATTAAATCATGGCAATATCAATAACTTTGAGAAAATATCAAGACTCATTGTAAAAACTCAATCTCATGAATCAATATACTCAATAATCCTATTTGACATAAGGAAGATTAAAGCTTGACACATATCTTGAAAGAACTTGAAATATCAACTCATGGTAGAAATATGAAATTCAAAATATTAAATATCAAGTCATAACTTGGGAATAGTAAAATAATCATGTATAACAAAGCTTGAACAATTTATATTCTCATACTCTCATGATGAAGTAATTTGGGTATAAATCCACTTGCAAAATCATATAAATTCATAATATAAATCAAAAAATTGGGCACAAGAACGAAATAATTTGTCTTGTTCAAAACCTCACTTACCTTAGTCTTTGAAATTGGATGATTTATAGTGCTTGAGACTCTTTCCGCACTTGTAATAAATGATTCTTGAAGTGCACACTTTGAGGAACTTGGTTCTTGTAGAAATCTTGAAGATTTATGGATTATTTTTGGAAGATTAATATTCTTGAATGAAACCCTAGATATATTTTCTTAAGAGAATTGGAAGAAAATATGAAGAAATTAGGGTTTGGATGGGGATTCTCATATATATAAGGGCCCCCAAAAGATAGAAAAGACCAAAATACCCTTGGAAAAAAATCCTTTAATTGCGAAAAAAAAGCTAACGCCATTTGTGACAAGTCGTCATAAAATGTCGTCACAAAAGGGTAGAATTTATGACTTTCTGCTTAAGGTTGACGACATTTTGTGACAAGCCGTCAGACTTGTGACAAGTCGTCACAAAATGTAGCCATAAAATGTTGGAATTTGTGACTTTCTGGTTAAGGTGATGACATTTTGTGAAAAGCCGTCAGACTTGTGACAAGTCACAAAATGTCGTCACGCAGTTTCCAAGCTGACACGCTGAACTAAAATAGGCATAACTTTTCACTTTGATGCCGGATTTAGGTGAAATTGGTACCGTTAGAAATATAATTCAATTATCTGTCTGTTGGTTGGTCATGGACTAAAAATTTCTTAGTGTAAAAAGATATATGCTCATTTGAAGTTGACTATGCAAAAATCCTTCTTAAGAATTCGATCGGTAAGGGATGTTTTGATTCACCTAATAGCTAGGACATATTTGAGTCCTTAATACACATCACCCTTGATCATAAAACAAACAAAGCACTATAATTTATTTCTCATGAGCTTGACTCATGGTGGCACTAGTAGTTAGAGTTCTCGGGGTATTACAAGGAGGATTGTTGTTAGTGTTAAGGCTAGGTACTCACTACTTAAGCAGATTCAGGATCATTAGTTTGAGGATAATAGGCTTTGCATTCTTCATCATATGGTGTTGAGAGGTGAGTCTAAGGGATACCATAGATTTTAAGGGTGTATTGAGATTTGATAGCTGCATTTGTGCCCCAAAGATCGATGATTTGATTCAGTTGATTTTTCGTAAGGCTCATAGCTCTAGACATTCTATTCATCTGGGTACAACTAAGATGTATTAAGATTTGAGGTAGCTTTATTTGTGGAGTGGCATAAAGATAGATATGGCAGACTTTATAGATTACTTATATGTTGTCAGAAGGTTAAAGCCAGGCATCAATGATCAGATAGCTTAATTTAGAGGTTATCAATTCTCAATTCGAAGTAGGATCAGATTACCACAAACTTTATTAGTGGTTTACCCCATACTTATTATGGATCTAATGGAATTTGGTTCATTGTGGACCGGTTGAACAAGTCAGCATATTTTATCCCTACTTAGATATTTTTCTGTGCCTATAGGTTAGACCACATCTACGGGCGTGAAATAGTTTTTCTGCATGATGTGCCTATATCTATCATCAAAGACTGGGGTTTCGTGTTCAATTTTATCTTTTAGAGAGCTTTTCAAGAGTAGTTGGGTACTTAGTTTGATCTTAATATGATCGTCCATACACAGACAGATGGCCAGTCCGTGCAGACTATTCAAGTGCTTGAGTTTAAGTTCCAAGCCTGTGTTATGGATTTTGGAGATCCGTCGAGGAGCAGTTAGCCTTGGCAGAGTTTGCATGTAATAACAGTTATCATTCAAGCACTGATATGGTGCCTTTTCAGGCTTTGTATGGTAGGCGATGTTAGACCCTGTGGTACTAACATGCTTCAGGAGTCGTTAGATAGAGTTAGGGTGATTCAGGGTAGGCTGAGAGAGACTTAGAGTAGGCAGAAGGCTTATGAAAATTATAGGCTTCGTGCCTTGAGATTAGAGTTAGTGATTCGGTATTCCTCTATGTATCTCCTATGAAATATGTGATTAGTTTAGGAGGAAGGTTAAGCTCAGCCCCAGAAATATTAGACCTATCGAGATTCTTTATACAGTTAGTGAAGAGTCTTATCACTTAGCCTTACCCCCATATTTTACTATTGTCCATCTGGTTTTCCATGTTTCCATGTTTCGTCAATACATTCCTAAGCTATCTCATATGATTAGATAGGACTCAGTCCAGTTAGATGAACAGTTACAGTCTAGTTAGATGAACAGTTAACCTTCGTAGAGAAGGCTGTACTTATTTTGGCTAGTGATTTCATACAGTTGTGCACTAGGGGATTCTTGTATTTAAGGTTCAATGGAGGTACAGTCCAATGGATAAGGCTAGTTGGGAGATCGATAGAAAGATATGGACCCAGTATCCTCACCTGTTTGAGAATTCAAGTATATCCTAATCCTTTAATTTTGCGAATGAAGGTCCTTTTAGTAGTGCTATTGTAATGACCCTTCAGGTCATTTTTTGTACTTCTGCTTATTTATGCTGTTAGAGCTTTCCTTTAGCTTTCCCAAGTCATTTATGACTTGCTATGACTAACTATTTGATTATCGGGCAATTCATTTATCTTTTAGAGCCAATTCCCTATTTAGAAGTCTTCGTTGGTTCAAATTGGCTACAAGGTGAAAACATCAGTCAAATGGCCTCGCATGCCAATTCTGACTTTTCCAATATCTCCAAAATATCAATTTTTAGACTATGTAAACTCTTGGTTCAGGTCTCAAGGTACCCAAGCCTATTTTTACCTATTAGTCAAAAATTTAAGAAAATGAAAATTAGGTATGGGACCCACTTTTTATAGAAATGACCTTATATAGATATTTTGAGTGCGTCATTGAGTCCAAACCATCAAATTTAATAGGGTAGCATAGTCCATTTACACCTACGAGATTTTGGATGAATCCCAAGAGGTTAGTGGACTCAGCTGTTCTGGTAGGATCGCTAATAGAAAGCCAAAAGGGAGCGATTGCGACTCTATTGGTATGCCACCCAAATTCCGCGATTGCGATTCCTATGTCTCAATAGTGACTCATTGGGACAACCACCAAATATGGCAATTGCAAGCCCAAGGTAGTGATATTGACATTCGGGTACCTAGGGTAGGTATAAATAGACCATTTTCAGCCTATTTTGCCCATTTCTCACCCATCCTTTAGATACTAAAACCCTAAAAAGAGGAAAATCTTAGGATTAAAGTTTGTGGGTGATTTGGGCTCTTAGTTAATGATTATTACATGATTATCCTTCAAATTTGTGGTAAGATTTCTCTAATTTCATAGTAGATTTTCCCATTTCTTATTTAAAATCTAATCAAACTGGTTCCAATACTAAGAAAGACTAGTAATGAAATCCATGTTGATTACCTCCCATTACCATTTGGGTAACTAAATTTCTTAATATAACTCGCCAGGCCTCATGTGTTCAAATTTGACTTGTTGGCACACTAGGCTACAAAATAAGCCACATCTCTCTTCATACTATTCCACCAATATACCTCCTTGAGATCGTGATACATTTTTATTAAACCAAGATTAAAACATAGCATGATTCAAGCGCCTCAGCCAAAACCCTTTGTCATAAACTGTCGATATCAGGAACATACAACCTCCCTTGGTATCATAAAGTACCATCGTCGCTAATCTCAAAGACCATTACATTTTACCTACCAATATCATTCCTTATTTTTATTAAGATAGGATCTAGAACTGGCTTATCCTTGATCTCAGCACCAAGAGATGACCTAACCACTTCCTGTACAATCACCCCACCATCCTTGGAGTCCTTGAGACGAACTCCAAGATTGAAAAAGTTGTGAGTATATTTCACCAATTCCATATTTCCTTTCTCCAAATGAGCCAAACTTCCCATGGACAACCTGTTAAAAGCATCAGCACCACATTAGCCTTCCCTCAGTGGTAGTGAGGACTTATATCATAATCCTTGAGAAGCTCTAACCATCTCCTTCGCCTGAGATTTAGCTCCCTCTAATTGAACACATATTGTAGACTCTTATGATCAGAAAATAAGTCTACATGCACTCCAAATAAATAATGCCGTCAAATCATCAAAGCAAAAACCACCGCCAACAACTCCAAATCATGAGTAGAAAAATTCTCTCATGTACCTTCAACTTCCTAGAATCATAGGCAATCACCTTCCCACGCTGCATCAAAATATAGCCAAGTCCCACTCGAGATGCATTACAATAAACCACAAACCCCTTTGTACCTTTTGAAAAGGTCAAAACTGGATCCGAACTCAGCTTATCCTTAAGCTTCTCAAAACTTCCTTCATAGGCTTCTGACCAAGAAAACTTTACCTTCTTCTAGGCCAACTTAGTCAAAGGAGAAGCTATCAAAGAAAAGCTTTCCACAAACAGACTATAATACCCAACCAAATTCAAGAAGCTCCGAATGTTGGTTAGAGTCGTGGGTCTAGGCCACCTTTTAAGCATAGCAACCCTTTGTGAATCCACCATAATCACCTCACTAGAAATAATATGACCAAGAAAAGTTATATCTTTCAACTAAAACTCACACTTTAAGAATTTGGCATACAAATGTTGCTTTTTTAAGGCTTGCAACACCATACAGAGGTTATTGGCATAATCCAGGTCACTTTTACAATACACCAAAATGTCACAATAAACACAATGACAAAAAGATCCAAGAAGTGCATAAAGAACCTTTTCATCAAATCCATAAATATCACTGGAGCATTAGTCAAGTCAAATGACATAACCAGGAACTCAAAGTGCCCATAACGAGTATGAAAAGACATCTTAAGGATATCCTCCTCCCTAATCTTAAGCTAATGATACCCAAACCGAAGATCTATCTTAGAAAAGAACTTGGCACCTTGCAACTGATCAAAAAACTTATCTATCCTTGGAAGAGAATACTTGTTCTTTTCCGTTACATTATTCAACTATGGATAGTCAATGCACATCCGAAGGGAACCATTATTCTTATGCACGAACAATACTGGTACACCCCATAGAGATATATTAGGAAGAATAAACCCCTTATCCAGAAGGTCTTTAAGTTGCTCCTTGAGTTTTCTCAACTCAGCCGAAGCCATTCTATAAGAAGGAATAGATATTGGAAAAGTTTTTGGAATAAAATCAATACCAAATTCAATCTCTTTATTTGGAGAAACACCAGGAAGATCGTCCGAAAAGACCTTTGGAAACTCACTTACCACTAAAACTGAATGAAAAGAAGGACCCTCTGAGTTAGAATCTTTAACCCAGACCAAGTGATAAAGACACTCTTTGAAGACTAATCTTTGAGTTCTATGATAAGAAATAAACATTACCCTGGGATCTAGGGAACCACCCTCCCACTCTATAACCAGTTCACTAAGGAACCTAAAGACAACCTTACGAGTCCAACAATCTAAGGATGTGTAACAAGAGTGTAACCAATCCATCCCCAGAATAACATCAAAATCCTCCATATCCAACTTAAACAGATTTACCAAGGTCTGCTTACTACCAACAGATACCATACACTCCTAAAGACTCTATTAGTAATAATCAAGTCACCTAGCAGGGTTGAATAAAAAAATATCTGAAATAACCTCAGGATCAAAACCAAAACATATAGCCATATATGGGGTCATATAAGAAAGAGTGGACCCCAGATCAAGCAGACAATACACATTACGAGAAAAGGGATGTAATGTACCAGTAACAACATCAGAATATAACCTATTTCAGCTAGTACCGATACCATAAACAGTAGAAGATGCTTAAGCAATACCACTAGGAAAAGAAACAGAAGATAAAGCAATTGGATCTTTGACCGCTCTTAAAGTACACTTAATAGCTGGTAGTTTTTGAGCATATTTCTTGGATAACCATATTTAAAACACTTGTCCCTCTACTAATTAGAAAATCCCAAATGAAGACGGCCACAAAACCGATAGGAAGGGCATGATAAAGCCAAATAAGCCTCACTCGCCATAGATTGGGCACCGTGTGCTCAGAAATTATCACCACCTTATCGATGCCTATCACCCGACTGCTTTAGGTAAGGAGGGAAAGTAGTAGAGAAGGAATCAGAACTCCCTCACTTTTTCTTTGGCCATTTGCTGCCATCCAAACCACCCTACTGTTGAGCACCACCTAGCTTAGAGAACCTACTTCTCTTACCCTAGGTTTCCCTAAACTCTACCTATTTTCTCTTTTCATTTTCCACCTGCTATATGTGGACAACCAACCTCAATATATCAATATCCTTAATCAGCAAAGCAGTCTTGCTTTCAAGGATCAAATCTCGAGATAGTCGAAAAGTAAACTTTCTCATCCTCACTCTTATATCTGATACCAAGTGTAGAGCATTTCTTGATAGCTGATGAAACTTCAAGGCATATTCCTTGATAGACATTCTTCCCTGCTTAAGATTCATAAACTCCTCTATCTTTTCTTCCCTAAGCTCCTGTGAAATGAAGCGAGCCATAATGCATTATAAAAGGCCTCCTATAAGGACAAATAGCATACATCACTTCAATCGCTATCCCACTCCTCGTACCATTGGTATGTAACATCCTTGAGCTTGTAAATTGTAAAGTTTACCCCTTCCACATTCGTAGCCTGCATCACCCTAAAGATTTTCTCCATTTCATCTATGAAATCTTGGGGATCCTCCTCCACCATTACTCTACTAAAATTAGGATGATTCATCTTCATAAACTGGTCAACCCTTGTAGACTCAACAAATAAAACACAAGATGCATCACGCTCAGCCTAAGCAGCAACCAACTGAGCAATAATATGAATTGATTGGCAAAACTCTGCATTACTCATCTCACCTTGAGGAAGACTAGTAGAAAAAATGGGAAACTCTAGAACAATCAGAGATAGGACCCTTAAATTGAGTGCAAACTCCAAGTGTAGGGCGTATCCCATTAACATCGTCCCTAGATGGCACAGAAGAATTTCCTTGTGTTGGAGATCATCGAGGCATGATTTGAAAAGCAAACAAATAGGTATTAGAGGAAATTCCAAGACTAAGAGTCCAAGATTCAAAATAGAATACCAAGAAAGTGAAACATTCCTAAAAGACTTGTAACCTCTCTCTTATGAGTGTGGCGCGCTAAAGACCCCTAAAAAGACTCAACTAGACACGTCTTTATGGACTCCAAATATACCATGAACCTAAATCCCTAATACCAAATTAACATGACCCAAACCAAGGCCTTGTCGTAATAGGCATCCCAATTCCAACTGGGATTGGAGACCACCCCCGTTACCCAACCCAACCGACCTACACATATCTTGAGTTAGGTGAATTCTGAACATTTAACAAGATAGTGTTATATAATTCAAGATAAGATAGGTGAACGCTAGCATGAACTCAAGATAAGAATAAAAAAATTCCATTTAACAAAGCCCAGTAAACTATCCATATATATACAAATAATACATATATATATATATATATATTTATAATCATGCTGGGAAAAATGGGGTTTAGAATGCATTTAAATCCATTAACCTGGGTACATGAATCTTAACAATCCATAACCACCAATAGGGTATATGGGTCCAGTGTAACCCTCTGAATGTCCCTCGATGCGTGTAGCCACACGAATTAGAGATACCATAAAAGTAAGGGATTCCTAAGTAACCTTCACCCTCTATGATACATATGTATAGTGTACTTAGAGGATACCCATTTACCTATTAGTATCAGATAAGGTCATCATGACCTACCCCTTATGTCGGTAAACATGAGTTTCCAGTATTAATTTGTTGGACTCCCACCTTCACTATTAGCTACCACATCCTTCCTTTAATACCCAATTAAACCATTTCCAAACACTCAAATCATTGTTATTAACCGAGGCTATAAATAGTGATTTGTCATACCAATCATAACTTGCAGGTATTGTCCCTAGCCAAACCTTTTTGAGATCAAGGAATTCCCATGTACCCATAGATCACATAATATAATAAACTTGGGGGAGTCCCATGTATCCCACAAGTGTTCCATAATATGATTACTTGGTGGATTCCATTGTACCCAAGAAGAATGGTTGTTAAACCCAAGACCATTCCAAACAATTTAACTAGAGTTGTGAAAACATTCTCATTGGAATTTTATCAAGCACATTGGGGGCATAGTATTTCCAAAACAAAAGTGAATTACCAAATTCCTATTATCATGAAACCAATTATACAAAACCACCATTAAAGCATATAAAGGCATAATTAAAACATGGGAAAAACCATAACCAAGCATTTATAACCAAAACCCCCAAATTATATTTGAAAACCCAAAACCATACAATAATCAAACCATGAAAACATTGTATAAAACCATGACTTTAGTGGGAACTAACAATGAAGGTAGAGAAGATGCCTTAAACCAAAATATGATGGAAAGAAATCACCAACACAAACCCCAAAGTAATCCTTAAGATGAAACCCTAGTTTCCTTTGCCCAAGAAAATTACAGAGGATTAGAGAGTCTTTTTTAAGTGTTAAAGAATAGAATAATATGGCAAATAACCTCCCAAGTGAGTTAATAGTTATGGGTCTTTATTAGGTTAAGTAGAGAAATGTCAATATTTCCCTCACTTAAACTACACAAAATTCCCATCAGAGGGATCCAACTATCTATACTAGTCGTACCCTCCAATACGAGTGGTACCCACCACTCATACCCAAGGTTATCTCCCGTGGACCCCATAATATCCAAGGTATAACTAACCCTAAACCATGTTGTATCCATGAATATGACTAGTACCAATGATCCGTACCCTTGGTAGAATAGAATCTAAAGAGAATTGAACACTGCCCATAATACAAGTCTACAGTCTGACTTATACCCTAACTAATGGCTTATGGTGAAAAACTCATACTCAGATCCAACTTAAGTTTCCAAGTCTAAGATTAAGTGAAATAAATACCCAAATAAGATGACCTGTGTCCACAGATATGAATCATACCACCCAAATCCAACCCACCAACCAACCCTAGTCAGCAAACAACTAACCCATACCACTTGTATCCTAGTTTATGAGTCATTTCCCCTAGTCGTATCATTTTTATAGACAAATAATCTAATAAATTTTCAAAGGTCCAAAAACCCAAGTTATTTCTTTATCCCTACTGATAAATATTCGACAGAAGAAAATCTAGATTTTCCATATGTCGACACCTCCTTAAAGAATCCATGAGTGATTATGATTAAATAAAAGAATTCAATCATGAGGGATGCAATGTACACTAGTTAAAATGTCTTTTTTAGGACTCCATCCATAGGTTATCAACTATAAGTGTGTGGAATTCTATGGGGACCGGCTAAATATTTATGATGATGAGAAAAATAAGGTAGTATGGGATGAGTATTGGGATCGGGGATTCCATAAACTTTATTTCCAAAATCCAAAACCTCCCACTCTATTAAAAATGATTCCTTCTTCCATCCCTCAATAGACAAATATATACCCATCACTCTAAAAGGATAACCTAACCTACACTCTAAAAATACCATGCGTTATCCAATCTAAAGATGATCAGCCATCCAATTAATGTGCCAGACTTATAAAAGCATTAGAAGAAAGGTGAAAGACTGCACAATCTGATACATGTTCATTTGGAACCTTAGTAATACACTTTATTGAACAATAATAAAGGAAACTAGTCTTACTTAAGGAAAAGATCACTCTGCTAAAGTATGGCAGCACTAATCCACAAAATATCCAAACATACACCATATTTACCACATCACCACAAGAGTTAGACCAATAATTTTAAACTTTCCTACCTTGTTCATCTGTTTCCATGTTATTTGAGTAGGAATTTGACTTTTCTAGAGTCGCATAGAATAGAAAAAAGGCCATGGTAGACCAAAACCAAGTCAAGGAGGCACAAGGTTAGGTCAGAAAGATAAAGGTTTCACATGATGCTAATATAATAACCTCAAGATCTGCAGCTTCAATACATGAGAAAATCTTCTCAGGTCTAGGTCCTATTACCAGATGGTGACCTAGAGATCCAAAATAAAGAGCTACCAGATGAAGACTAGGAATCTATCAAACAATGTATTCTTAGTAGTGACTAGTTATGTTAATAAGGCTTCAGTGCTGATGATCTGCTAATGTCATATTAGACTGTCCTAGAGCTTTACATAGTGGAAACTAGGGATCTTATTCCTTAATAATTTACCCATAATAACCCTATTAAGAAATATTTAAATACCATCGAAAATCTTGATGACTTTGATCCTAAATAAGAAGAACACTCATCCTCTACAGATCCTATGAATGAATATTCATAAGCTTATCATTTATATGAGATGATAAAAATTCATTTTTCAATCATCAATCCCTTACTAAAGATGCTTTAAAATCTTTAGTTGAAGCTCCCAAAGAAGAATATCCACCTCTATTCATAAACCATTCCAAGAAGCCAGATATCTTTCAAGTAGTCAATGAAAAAGATGGGAAATAGATGATCCAATCCTAGAAAGAAAGCTGGAACTAGTGACAACAACAACAAAACTATTGGAACTGATTCTACGCCTTTACTCTTGATGATATCAAAGTCTTAGCCTGGACTTAGAGGATACAATATTTCTATACTTCTATGGCGATAAAAGATTAGTTGAATAAGGGAAATACATAATACTCTAAAAAATCACCTCCATACTCTCTATTATTCCTACTGATTAGGGGAACTTGCTTCGAATTGCCGATAAGAACACTTTTCTGATATCCCAGGACTTTGCCTTCAACATCAAGATCCTACAAGAGGTTTTCTATGCATATACAGGCCAAATATAGGAGAATCTATAGAGACAACTCTTTGAAATAAAGTGCCTATCATTAGACAAAGATGTCATTAATATCCACTTCCATAAGATGGCAAAGATCTACTTTAAGTTGAGGAAAGATCCAAGCCTGAACAAGCCTTTATATCATCAGTACTCAAGAATATAGTAGGCCATATTATGATAATTATAGAGGATAAATTCATATCTATAACCATCCTATAAGAGGATACATCAAGCAGGTTATCTTCCAGGCCCTGGATAGTACATGCACAAAAAGATCTATACTAAAGATAATGACCCTTTAGGTCATATTCCATATTTCCACTTGTTTTCACTATTAGAGTTTCTCTATAGTTGTCCCAAGTGATGTATGACTTATTAGAACTGACAGTTCAGTTACCGAGCAATTCATTTGGTTCTTAGAGACATTTACCTATATTGAAGATTTCATTTGTTCCAAGTAGCCACCAGGAAAGAACATTAATCAAACAACCTCAAATACAAATTTTGACTGCTTTAAAAGCTCTGTAATATTGATTTTAGGTTAGGTAGGCTCTTAGTTTGGGTCTCGAGGCACCTAGGCTCATTTTAACCTATTGGTCAAAAAGTTAAGAAAAAGGAATATGGGTCTGGAACCCATATTTTATTGTAACGATCTCAGATAGAAATTTTGACTGCACCATTAAGTCTATAATGTTAAGTTTGATAAGGTTGCATAGTCTAATTATGTATACGGGATTCTAAATGAATCCCCAAGGCATGGTGGAATCTTGGAAAATTCCAAGTCTACTATAGTTATCTGGTGTATTAAAATTGTAAGACAAGGGTCGTTATTATGATACCCCTGGTAGGCCTAAGTGTCACAATTATGGTTGCTTGTCTTGATCACAATTTACTGGTAAAACTAATAAATGGCGATCACGAATATCAAGTCGTGATCTCAGGACCCAGATACTTGAGATAGGTATAAATAGGCCATTTTCAGCCCATATTTTCGATTCTTCACCCATTTTCTTTGGAGTTAAAACTAAGATATAGCTTAAAATTAAAAATATTGGTTGATTTGGGTATCTTGGTTAATGATTATTCCTTAATTATCCTTTGAATTTAAGGTAAGATTTCACAAATTTCATGGTGGATTTTCCCATTTCTTGTTGAAAAATTTCAAAATCTTGGGGGCTTAATTTTTGCACCAAGTTATCAATGATTTCACCCATTTTTCATGGTAATGTTTCCTTAAGCATGTGGGAACATTGGATTGAATTTGAAAATGGGATTTATTTTGTTAATAGGACTCACATAGGATTTCAATTATTATTTATGTCATTGACGATACTATTCATTATATTGCTGATATATTTATCAATTCAAGTTCAGTTATAGATGATATATTTATCAGTTCAAGTTCGGCTATGGATGATAAATTTACCAGTTCAAGTCCAACTATTAATGATATATTTATCGGTTCAAGTCTGGCTATTGATGATATATTTATCGGTTCAAATCTGGATATTGATTTTATATATATATATATATATATATATATATATATATTGATTCAAATCTGAATAAGCATATTATTCTATAATGATATACATATTATGATATCATGACTCTGGGGTCAGAGATTTATAATCTAACTAGTTGAAAAATGAGGAAATTGTTATAATGTGCCATTATATAAATGGATTCTAGTGAAATAATGATTAGTTGATAAGTGTTGATTAATTGGCAAGTGATGTCTATAGTATGGCATGATTTGTGAGATTTTTATCGATTATTGAAGTTTTAAGCATTTTATGACCTAGAGAGATCTTAATGCTAGATAATGTAGATGGATAGACTTTCTTAAGGATTATGATAGCTCTATCTTGTATCATCAGAGTAAGCGAATATGGTAGTAGATGCCTTGAGTCAAAAGACAATGAGTATGGGTATCTTGTCTTATATTTAAGTTTCTCAAAGGTCATTGGAGTGAGACTTTTATTTCTTATACAACTTGATGGTTTGTATTAATATCTTAGACACTAAAAGGATTCTTTCGATTATTAAGGTGAGGTTTTTGCTTATTTAGAAGATTCAGGATTAGTAGTCTAAGGATAGATAGATTTGTATTCTTCATGATCAGGTGTTGAGTGGTGAGTCTAAGAGGAATACCATAGATTCTGAGGGAGTTTTAAGATTACATGGTTGCATTAATGTTTTGAGAATTGATGACTTGATTAAGTTGATTTTGCTTAAGGCTCACAACTTTAGATATTCTATTAAGATGCATAGAGATTTGAGACAACATTTTTGGTAGAGTGGCATGAAGAGAAATATGGTGGATTTTTTAGCTTGTTCCCTATGTTTTAAGTAGGTGAAGGCTAAGCATCAGTATCCAGGTGGTTTGATTCAGAGATTACCCATTTTCGAGTGGAATTCGGAGACTTCTTTAGTGGATTAGCCCATACTTCTCATGATTTCAATGGTATTTGAGTCATTATGGATTCGTTGACCAAGTTATCATATTTCCTTTCAATTCAGATATCATTTAGTGCTAAGATGTTAGCTCGCATCTATGTGTGTGGGATAGTTTGTTTTCATGGTGTTCCCATATCTATTATTTTGGATCGAGGTTTCGTGAACACTTTTAGATTTTATAGATCTTTTTAGGAGGTGTCGGGTACTCAGGTGGATCTGAGTAAAACCTTTTATCAGCAGAAAAATAGCCAATCTGAGTGGACTATTTAGGTGCTTAAGGATATGCTCCGATCATGTGTTATAGATTTTAGAGGTCAGTGGGTAGGAGGATCACTTAGGCTTTTTTGAATTTACTTATAAAAATAGTTTATCATTCAGGTATTAAGATGGCTCCATTTAAGGCTTTGTATGGTAGGATATATCGTTCTCTAATTGGATGTTTTGAGACATTCAAGATTCAACCTTGTGGTACTGATTTTCTTCAGGATTCATTGGATAGAGTTAGGGTGATTTAGGATAGGTTGAGATCAGCTATGAGTAGGCAAAAGGCCTATCCAGAATGTAGGCTTTGTGCCTTTATATTTGGAGTTGGTGATCAAGTATTCCTCTATGTATCGCCCATGAATAGTGTGATGAGGTTCTAGAAGAAAGGGCAAGCTAAGTCCTAGAATATTAGACCTTTCAAGATTCTTTATACAGTTGGTAAGGTGGCTTATGAGTTATATTTACCTCTAAATTTTTCTACTTTCCATCAAGTTTTCCATATTTCTATGTTGTGGAGATATATTCCTGATCCATCTCATGTGTTTAGATGGGAATCGGTCCAATTAGATGAGCGGTTACCTTTGTGGATGAGCCTATGCTTATTCTGGCTAGTGATGTTGGGTGGTTGCACACTAAGAAGATTCCTACAGTTAAGGTTTAGTGGAGGCACTACCCAATGGAGGAGGCCACTTGGGAGATCGAGAGTGAGATGCAGACCCAATATTCTCACCTATTAAAGACTTCAGGTATATCCTAATCCTTAACTTTTGTGGATGAAAGTTCCTTTAGTAGTGGATATTATAATCACCCTTCAGGTCATTTTCCATATTTTAGCTTGTTTTTACTATTGGAGCTTCTCTATAGCTGCCCCAAGTTATTTATGACTTGCTGGAACTAATAGTTCGATTATCGAAAAGTTTGGTAATTTATTTAAAGCTATTTCTTTATTTTGAAGTCTTCGCTGGTTCTAACTGGCCATCGGGCAAAAACTTCAGTCAAACGACCTCAATTGTAAATTCTAACTCTTTCCAACAGCTTCAGAATATCAATTTTAGGCTAGGTGGATTCTCAGTTTGCATCCCAAGGCACCCGAGCTCATTTCGACCTATTGGTTGGAAAGTTAAGAAAATGGAATATTAGTGTGGGAACCATATTTAATAAAAACGACCTTTGATGGAAATTTCAATTGCACCATTGAGTCTGAAATGCTGAATTTAGTGTGGTTACATAGTCCATATGCGTATACGAGATTCCGAATGAATCCTGAGGGCTTGGTAGAGACTTGGAAAATTCCAAGTCTATTGTTGTTATCTGGTGCATTGCAATCGTGATCCAAGGTTCGCGCTCGCGGTACTCTTGGTAGTCCCCAAGTGTCGCGTTCGTAATTTGCTTGTGAAACCAAGCTGTGGCGATCACGAATATCGAGTCACGATTATAGGACCCAAATATTTGGGACATGTATAAATAGGCCAATTTGAGTCGCTTTTTGCAATCTTTCATCCATTTTCTTGATAGCTAAGACCCTAATAAGAGGGACAACTTAAAATTGAAGCTTGTGGGTGGTTCAAAAAGCTTGGTTAACGATTATTCCTTGATTCTCCTTCAGATTCTAGGTAAGTTCCTCAAATTTCATGGTGGATTTTCCCATTTCTTCTTCAAAAATTCCAAAAGTCTGGGGGCTTGATTTTAGTGCCAAATTAGTTTGAATTGTACCTATTTTTTAGGGTAATAATTCCATGAGCATGTGGTAACATTAGGTTGATTTTGAAAATGTGATTTTTTTTTGTAAATGGGACCCACTTGGGACTTCGATGTAATATTTGGACTTGAAGAACAATAGTGCAATACGGTATCATTATTCTAGTATTTATGAGTAGAATGTGATTTTTATAGCATGGCATCTTGAGAAAGATTTGTGAAAGAAAAAATGGTGATTTAGCCGACCTTTAAAGCTTTCTTTGGCGTTCAAATAGGATAGGTTTTACCACTTGTTAAATTGAGCTAATTCATAGTATGTTTATGATATTATGTTTGATTTTGGGTGGGTTTTAAGTGATGGTATGATGAATTGAAATGCTTGGGTTAGTTGGACCGTTTAGGCTATTCGAAAACCATAAATTAGGCTTAATTGACCTAGTTGCACACATTTTTAGGTGAATTTCCTATTTTAGGACTAATTATGGCTTTTTTAGCATCTAAAAGTGGATTTAGATACCTTAAGCCTTGTTCGGGTAGAGTCTTCCTAAAATAGAACTTCACGGATTAGAAGCGTAACATTGACCCACCTTCGGCTAAGACGTATGTTAGCTTTTTTAGACCTTATCACACTTGTTAGACTCTACGTAATGCTTATTGATGTATATTTAAAAACCTTAACACTTGATTTTTATGTTGGTTGATATGATGGTTGACACCTATTGATTACGCTATTATTTATGTCATTGATGATACTATTGATTACATTTGTTATATATTTACTGATTCAAGTCTGACTATGGATGATATATTTATCGGTTAAAGTCTGGCTATTGATGATATATTTATCGATCTAAGTTTTGTTATGGATGATATATTTACTGGTTCAATTCCAGCTATTGATGATATATATACAATTCAAGTCCAGCTATTGATAATATATTTGTCGGTTCAAGTCGGGCTATTGACGATATATTTACCAGTTCAAATTTGGCTATTGATTATATACATATATATACCGGTTTGAGTTTGGATATGCATATTATGTTATGATGATATACTTATTATAATATGATGACTTTGTGGAGTGAGATTGATAATCTAGCTAAGTCAAAAATGAGGAAATAGTTTAATATGGTATAATATAAATGGATTCTAGTAAAATGATTAGTTGATAAGTGTTGATTAAGTGACAAGTGATGAATATGGGCAATTAATGGCTATAGTGTGTCATGACTTGGATCAATTCCAATTGTCTCCTGAGAGTTGATAAATGATGGTGGTGGGTTATTCTATCTTGTTTGTACCTTTCAGACTTATGGGGGCTTTCGATAGATTATTTACTTTTCTGCATCAATTGGCGTGTGGGAGCTAATTTTGTAGTTATATTTGCGTGTTGATGCTTTATGTTATGTTATTCTATTATTTCAATTTATTTACTTATGTATTCACAGTGATGTTGGAATTAATTCAGGTTTGTTTCCTTACCTTAACTAAGTTATAAGATCTCACATTCTATCATACTTATATCATGATTTAGCTCCGTTGGCTGATGAAGCCTATTGAGTACCCATTATCTTGGCATTCATGCTATACTTCTGTACCTTTTTTCTATTGATCCGAGTACTAATTTCCATTATAGATCGAGTTTGTGCTGTGTTGATACCTGGAGATAGGGTGATCTCTTAGATTCAGAGTCACCTATTTCCTTTTATCTTTGATGTCTACTTTTTAGTTTCAAGACAAAATTATGTTGACTATTTTAAGTTTTGAATTCTATTATTATAATTAGATGATCTTTTACTGGCTCTACCTGGTCATGGGATGATAATTATGTAGTGCCTACCTTTACACTTTCTATTTTCTTACTTATTTATTGTGTTGGATTGCCTATTAGGCCCTTTTGGGGAATTTCTACCAAATTTATCCATTGTGTTTAACTCTGGGTTACAATTATGCTTACCTACTGGCAATATAGAGTTGGTGCCCTCATGACTCATAAATTGGGTCATGACGTAAAGCAGATCTTCCAGAACAATCCAACACTTGATTGGGCATGCAACATGAACAATATTTTTAAAAAATCCAACTTTCCTTGCTTAAGCCATCAAGAAGGATCCCAAAAAAAGCTACAGTTTAGGAGGTTCAAACTACCTAGGACGCTAGACGTATAACCAAGGCAATCAGGTAAACCAAGAACCTCTAACAAACAAACTAGATGAACTACAGAAAGAAGAACAGCTACTTCATCTGGAAAAAGCTTGGTCACTTTGCAAGAAACGTCCTCAAGACAAAAAGTTGAAGGACTCCATCCGCTTCTTTGAAGAAATAGATAACCACACATGCATTTATCTCAATAAAGAGGACAACCTTAAATAGGTCTTCTTAATAGAAGAAAAACTAATGAAGAAAACCCTCTTCTCCATAAACGTATATGAAGAATCAGGTGACATCTATGCAGATGATCTCTATCTGATATCAAATACAGGAGAAGACAATGACAATCTAGCAAGTTAAACTCCCATGCTCAACTTATTAGGAATTCTATCTGAGGAATTCTATCTTCTAAAATAACAGATAGCCTTCCAGATTTGTTCAGTCAATACATGGATTCCTTCGATCCATCTATCCTCCGAGAAAGACAAACTTTCTATGAGCTCCAGGTGTTCAAAAAATATGGAGGATCTATCCTGAATCCATTAGAGTGCTCCCAGAATATCCTTTCTATCACGTGTTCATAGCACTAGCTAATGACTTCTTGCAAGAACTCCTATGGTTATTATGGTACCTGTGTCACCAGTACCATATTCTCATGCAGTTCAAGTACAATACCTTCAAGAATTTTGATCGAAGCTAGCTTTAAAAAGGTTCATGTTGTGGTTCATGCCACAATACTTTGGCTTGACTTTGCCTGTAGTTTGACACAGTAAATCGTTGATAATCTGGTACAGATACAATTGTTCCATATATGACATAAATGAGTTTTTTGCGGCTCTCCCATGGCCTTTATTTCCCTTAAGCATTGTGGAAAAAAGGTGTACTATGCAATACCTCATATTGACATGTTTATAAAAAGAAATGAAAGCAAATTGGAAAGCTATTGTGCAGACAAATCCACTTTTATTTCATAAACATGGAAAGGACTTAGAAATCTATGTCATATGGACAAAGCCAATTTTGTTTGATCATCATGGAAAGTACTTCAGAGTTCCATGTTGCAATCACAACAAGTATACTTGCCGAAGTGTTTCCTTACCCTACTACTCCGACTTAAAGGATTGAAGTACCCATCCCTTTTAAAACAGAGGAACAAGAGAGGGAACTTAGCCAACAAACATTTTTATTAATAGAGATAAACTTTACAAGAGAAGTTTTTAGGTGGAGAAGCTGATTCTTTAACTAAAGGCCTATCCTTCCTTTAATATTAGAAGGAATCTCAATAAATATAAACATGAAATAAAATACCACACGTGGCCCAATAATATAAAAATAGTAAAGCCCTATTCTATCTTCTAAGAGATAAACCCTATCTTCTAAAAAAGATAAGCCCTATACGGGCATACCCATCGATGAGGTATTTATAACCTATTTTATTCAAGTAGAGCCCTACTAACATTTGACAAATCCTAATAAAATAAAAAGCAAATATGTTGTTGGCATATGATAGCATATGCAAGCAGGTAATTGAGCAACATGTTGTCGACTTGCAAGTAGGTGGATCAATATCTTATAAGTTCCTTGCCAACAGATGGATAAGTTGGTTATAAGCTCCTTTAAAGAAGGTGCATAATCTCCTTGTAGGCATCTACAAAGTATCTTGATAAAAATCTTGTAGGCAAGCCCATTTGAGAGGGTTTCGTGGTAAACTTTGAAATGTAATTTCGTGGATCTTAGGATGAATGGTAACTTCTTGCATATGTCATCCAACATTATCTTTCAGACAGCATTATATGGTATCGTTGATGAGCTTATGTATCTTTTTTCCATCAACCAGTCGACATTGTGTTTCTGTCTAAGGTATTCTTGGCCTTCCAAGCTTCTTTTCAGCTATCTTGTGATGTAACTCTTCCTGTTAGATAAACCTTCACATTTCTTTGTGGGAGCTTTTAACTGTATATTTTTTATGGCATTTGAGACTTCATCTCTCATGATTTCATACAATGACAGATATTCTTTTGTTGCTCGATGGACTTAATCCTAATAAGGATGATCCTCGATGTAGTTCTATTTTCCCCATTCCTATGGCAATATTTCTTTCAAAATGCATTTGTTTCGCTAGAAAATAAACCATTGTGATTTATAGTGTTTATCTTCCAGGGAGAGTATTGAGATGGAAAACTTCTAAAGAGTGAAATTTTCAGCTGACCTTGGACGTCGAGGCTTGTGATTCTTACCAAAAAATGCAACATAATACCATTGTATTATAGGAATCCTTAAAGCATGAACCCACTAGTTTCGTGGCTTAAACCATAACATGAACCTTTTCAGATCTAGTTGGATTCAATTCAAATGCTTGAAGGCATTTCACTTGAACTCTATGAGAATATGGTACTAGTGACATAGGTACCAAAGTAACCATATGAGTTCTTGTGCAAAGTCATTAGCTAGTGCTATGAACTCACGATAGAAAGAATATTTTTTGTGCACTTTGAATAGCTTCATGATCGATCCTTCATATTTTTGGAACACCTCAAGCTCATATAAAGTTCATCTTTTTCAGAGGATAGATGGATCGAAGGGATCCACATACTAATTAAACAAATCTGAAGGGTAGTCTACTATTCTAGAAGCTGGAATTCCTAATTTTTTTATCATAAGAATTAGAATAGCTAGATTGTTGTCCTCATCTACTGTATTGGATATTAGGTAGGGTTCATCTGCATAGATTTCACCTGATTTTCATATACATCTATGGAGAAAAGGGCGTCCTATATCAATTTTTCTTCTAGCAAAAAGACCAATTCAAGATCGTCCTCTTTGTTGAGATAAATGCATGTGTGATCAACTATTTCTTCAAAGAGGTGGATGGATTCCTTCGACATTTTGGGTTGAGGACATTTTCTTGCAAAGTGACCATGCTTTTAGGAGTTAAGCACCCGTTCTTCTTTCAGTAGTTAGTTGATCTTCTTCACTTGAAGTACTTGGTTTGCCTGATTTATTGGTCCTATCGTCTGGAGGCCAAGGTAGTTTGAATATGTTGTCTAGGGCCTATAAGATATCCAACCCGATGTAGCCTACTTGTGGTATGATTATGGATTTGAATTTCTCCTCCACAATCATCATTATGTGTCCTGCTAGAATCTTTTACCGCTATGATACAAAGACTTGCTTATGGCTAGGATCTCTATGCATTTTGAAGCAGATGTTCGCCATCTTCTGGAAGTGGATATCACTGACCTCTCTGTTAAATGATTGGTATTTTATCTCAATGAGATGTCCCATAACTTCTCTTATCTTTAGCCCATACCTCAACAGAAGACCTCCTATAAGATCTTGATGTTGCAGGAATAGTCTTGGGATGTCAGATAAGTGTGCTTATAAGCATTCCTAAGTGCATTCTATTATTCTTTTAGAATTCCAGAGAATCTGGAGATGAATTCTAAGAGTATTATGTATTTATCTCATATTTTCAGATTCTTTATTTCCATCCAAGTATGGAAGTCTTGAATCCCCTGATGCCATGATGCCAGGAAGACACTTTAACTATGTCAATAGTAAAGGTATGCAATTCAGTTCCAATGGTTTTCTTTGTTGTTGTCACTGGTTTAGGAATTCTTTCTAGGACTGAGTCATCGAACACCCTATCTTGGTCATTGACTACTTTAGGCACTTTTGGCTTTTTGAAATGGTTCATGAACATAGGTGGATAATCTCCTTCTAAGGATTAGATTAATGATTTCATATCATCCTTGATATTATTTTTAGAGTCTGACAATGAAGTTGTATCATCTTTGATATATTCATCATCTTTGAAGTTGGAATCAGTTTCAAAACATACACCCATAGGATTAGTATGAGATGAGTGTTCCTAATCCTTCTCAAGGTCAAAGCCGAAGAATGCATTGATGTCTTTCAGATATTCCTCAATAGGGTCATCATCAATAGATTGTTGAGGAACAATATTTCCAGCTTCAGCCACATAAAGCTCTAGGAAAACCTAATCTGAAATGATAAAGTCATCATTAGAGAAAACATTTGGAAACAACGTTTTATCATTGAGAAGGCATTATTTTATGGACTTCCAGTCTTTATTTGGTGGCTTTTCATTTTGGATTTTTGTGCTTTGGATCTGCAGGTAATCAACTGGGACTGTAGGGTCTAGATCCAGGAATATGGGATCATGTACTGGAGAAGCACGTCTTGAGGCTATCTTATCAGAATCATATGAAACCTGGCTATAATAATTTATACTTTTGATCTAGTCTTGGGTTATCTCGTCTTTTTTTTGGAATGCCATGGAATCTTTCCTTTCCCATAAAAATTTGGTCATATCGAACTCCTGATCATCTTTTGGAGCTGGAGTAAATAGCATGGATGAACGAGGTGGGTAAGTGGAAAAAGGTCGGCCTAATCCTCATGGAGGATATGTTTGTGGAAATATGGTGGACTTTTTGGCATTTTGTAGTTTAGCGCAATCGTATTTCAAAAGATGTATTTGTTCTTCAAGTAAAGCTATTTCGTTTTGTTATTGGTCAATAAAATGTAGAATCAAGGTTCCTAGCAAATATGTTTTAGACTAGATGTACTTCAACCTATTTTCTAGTACTCTGATAAGTATGGCATATTGGGTAGGTGCTTTTGGTAGGATAACATATGGTGCTTTTGGAGTGTGATTTAGGTTATCCTTTTCGAGTAGTGGGTTTGGTGGGGATATATATTCAGTACTGGAGCTTGGTGAAGACATCATGAATCTCTGAGGTTCGGGTTTTGAGTTAGAGGTTTTGATTGTGGATGGAGTGGGTAGTATTCCAAGAGACGGAACACGTATTCTAGGTCTCCTAGAGACCTCAAGATTGGACACCCGTACCCACTCCATCCCCAATCAAAACCTCTAACTCAAAACCTGAACCTCAGAGATTCATGATGTCTTCAAAAAACTCCAGTCCTGACTATATCTCCCCACCAAACCCACCATTTGAAAAGGATAATGATAAGACCCAAACCAAGGCCTATTGGTGATGGGTTACCTTTAGTCCCAGAAGGACCCGAGATCACACCCTGTACCTAACCAAACCAAACACAACATTCCCTAATGTCGGATGAATTTCAAACATATCACGAGATGTACACAACAAGCTTAAAGAAAATCAAAACAAGTCTATAGCCGCTGATCTATAACCATCCAAACAATGGAAAAACATCGCCCAATATCCACAGTAATCCAAAAAAATACTTCTAAATATAGAACCAAAAACTAGTCTTGGTTGGGACATGTCCCCGACTCTGATAGATGGAAATGAGAATGGAAATCATAATGTTAATGATAATAAAGGAAATTATAAACTCAAATCTAAGAGTGAAAGTTGGTGAAATGCCTGAGCCTTCCGAGGAATGGAAGCTCACCACTTTACCACAACACAATGAACCAACTGACCGACCTAACTCTACGCAGGAAAATTAGAAGAAGCTCTGGTGCCTACATCTCATTGGGATAAAGCATCCAAGACAGCTAGTGGGGTGAACACTAGCATGTAACTTAAGGATAAGGATAACAGAATGCCATGATCAACGGTTCAAAATAATTCAAAACCAATGCACATAATCAAATGCATATACATATAGATATATTACATGTTGGGATAGGGAACAAGTCTTAACATTTAAAACTTTAGCTTAGATTGTGTAGCTCAACTATCATAATAGGTTCCCACAGGCTATATACGACCCAACTTTAACCCCCTGGTCAAGCCCTAGTGCGTGTCACCGCATGAATTAGAGAATAATCTCATATATATGCATGGGAGACTGGAACCTCCTAATCATATACTAAGGTGACATAAGAAACCGATCATAAAATGATTAGCGGGGGACTCGAACCTCCCTAATTATGTAATAATAATAAGGGGTACTCAAACCACCCTAGTCAATTAGACTCCTGCGTTGTCAAATGCGGTTTCCAGTATTGGTCACTCGGATATCCACTTTCACGACTCGTCTATACAACCAACATTAAAGCCCAATTAAAAACATCTATCACACAATACCATACATTGAGCTACAATACACATTTAGGCATACATTTTTGGTATCATCATACCAACTACACTTGCAAGGTAACATCAACATGCAAAAACAATTATCATCACTTGGGGAAATTCACAACCCCTTTATTCAATTTAAGAAATTCTTACATTTCTCATAATTAAAAACAAATTTCACAATATGGGGATAGGATCATAACCACTTCAACAGTCACAAATTTGGGAAAATCACAATTCCCTAGTTCATTCACCATGCCAATGCACCCACAAGTTCAAAACCATACTTACAGCATGAATAATCATATGTAAAACATGGGAAAACATTGCCCAACAATGAGCATTCAAAATTTCTCAACCCTTATTTCAAAACTAACATAAATATCTCATGAAAATTACTTTAAAACGAATGCTTTTAACAAATTAACAATGAGGGAAGTGTAATATGTTTCACGAAAGAAATTCAACCCTTAAACCCTTGGATGGCCTACTCATCGGAAACCCTAGGTATGGTTGCTTAAGAGAATTAAATAGAGCTTTTTGAAAGTGTTTTGGTGAGTTAACAATACTAATGGGGTCCTAATAAGGTTTTAAGTCATAGGTTACAATTAGGGTAGCAGGAAATATCCAAAGTTCCCTTGATAAAGAGACTAAAAATTGGTCACAAGTGACTACGGGTAACTATATGACTCATATAAACACATTATAACTCATCACCCTAAGTCATAAAGAAGATAGTTCTCAGGACACCTACACACTCTTGACCCTATGACTCAACTAGTACCACTCATCATGGGACCCTACGACTCGATGAGTCCAATTGTAGTCAACATAGAACTCAAATGGGTAAACACTAGACATCCTATGATTTACACCCAACAACTCATAAAAAGTCTTACGACTCATAGTGAGCCACTCATACTCAGAATAGAACTTTGCCACTAAATTTTTTATTTGGTTACGATCCGATTCCAATGAATCATCATGGTTCTTTATGACTCATGTCCCCAAGTCATACCCTGGGTAGTAACTCAAACACCATTCACTAGACACCTTATGACTATAGTCACCTAATCCTTTAAGACACCCTATGACTCATAAGGTGAGTTGTAGTCAGGATAGTGAGGATAAAATTGCAGAATATTTTAAGGATCAAAAACCTGAGGCATTACAGATAACCTAACCCACGCTCTAAAAGCACCACATGTCACCCTACCAAAAAGTGAGCAAGCCCTCACCCACTATGCCATACTTATCAGAGCACTAGAAAATAGGTTGTAGACTATCCAGTCTAAAAAATATCCACTAGGAACCTCAATTCTACATTTTATTGACAAACAACAAAATTAAATGGCCTCACTTGAACAAAAAATCCATTTTCTAAAATACGACTTCATTAAACTACAAAATGCCTAAAAGTCCACATATTCCCAGAAACATATCCTCCACAAGGATTAGGCCACCCATATTCCACTTACCCACACCATTCATCCATACTATTCACTCCATCTCTAAATAATTAATAGGAGTTTGATATTTCCAAATTTGTATGGGTAAGGAAATATGCAATGATAGCCCAAAATCAAGATGAGATATCACAAGATTGGGGCAAAGGGATAAAGTATTCTAGATAGGTTCCACATGATGCTAATATGATGGTCTCAAGATGTGTTGCTCTAATACATAATCTCATCTTTCCAGGTCTAGATCTTATTGACCCAGTTGATGACATGGAGATCCAAAGCACAGACACCCAAAATAAAAATCCACCAAATGGAGACTGGAAGTTAACCAAAAAATGACTTCTCAATGACAAAAAGTTATTCCCAAATGTCTTCTTCGATTATGACTTTATGATTTTAGATTAGGTTGTCCCAAAGTTTTATGTGGAAGAAGCTCAAAATAACGTTCCTCAATAATTAATTCACAATGACCCGGTTGAGGAATATCTAAAAGCCATCAATGAATTCTATGGCTTAAACCTTGAGAAGGATCTGGAACACTCATCTCATACTAATCTTATGGGTGTATGTTCTAAAACTAATGCCAACTTCTAAGATGATAAATATACTAGATTTAATGCAGCTTCATCAACCATCTCTCAAATTAATGCTCTGAAATCATTAGTCCAATCCCCAAAAGGAGACTATCCACCAATATTCATGAACCACTCTAAAGAGCCAGAAGTCTCTAAAGTAGATAATGACCAAGATGGGGTGACCGATGATTTAATCCTAAAAAAAAAGACCAGAACCAGCAACAACGACAATGAAAATCATTGGAAAAGAATTCCACTCCTTCACTCTCGATGACATTAAAGTCTCAGCCTGGCCTTAGAGGATCTAAGACTTCTATCCATGGATAGCAATGAAAAATCTAGCTGAATAAAAGAAAGACATAATACTCTTAAAGTTCTCCTCTAAATTCTCAAGGATTCCCAGAGATTGGTGGAATGTGCTTGGGATTACTTATAAGAACACAAATCTGATATCCTAGAACTTTGCTTTCAACATCAAAATCCTATAAGAGGTATTTTATGGAGATATGGACCAAATATATGAGAAGCTACCGAGATAAATCTTTGAGGTGAAGTGTCTATCATTTGATAGAGATGACATTGATATCCATTTCTAGAAGATGGAAAGGATCTACTATAAGCTAGGTGAAGATCCCATCCTGAAGCAAGCCTTCATATCATCACTATCGAAGATACTGGTAGGACATATAATGATGACTGTGAAGGAGAATTCATATCCATAATCGTTCCACAGGTAGGTTATATTCAGGCATTCTTCCAGGCCCTAGATAACATATGCATGAAGAGTTGTAATATAGTAGTTCATCCAGAACAATCCAGCACTTGATCGAGCATGTAGCAGGAATGATATTATTACAAAATTCAAATATCCCTAATTAAGTCGTCAAGCAAGATCTAAGAAAAAACCTTGGTTCAGTTAATTTAAACTACCTAGGCCTCTAGATTAAAGGACCAAGGTAATCAAGCAAACCAGGTATTTCAAATGATGAATCTTGATGAACTACATATAGAAGAATGACTACTTTATCTGCAAAAGCCTATTCACTTTAAAAGAAACTATCTTTAAGACAAAAAGTATAAGGACTCTATCCACCTCTTTGAATAAAAATTTCATCACACAGACATCTATCTCTGTAATGAGGATGAACTTGAATTGGTCTTCTCTCTAAAAGAAGAATCAATAGTGGACACCCTATTCTCCACAGACAAATAAAAAGAATCTGACGATATCTATGCAGATGATTTCTACCTGAGATCCAATATAGGAGAAGATGATGACAAGCTGGATAGTCAAATTCTCATGCTCAACACATCAGGAATTCTATCTTCTAGAATGGCAGACTACCATCCTAATCTATTTTATTAGTATGTGAATCACTTCAATCCATCTATCCTATAAGGAAAATGAACTTTCTATTAGCTCCAGGCATTTAGAAAATATTGAGAATCTATCCTGAAGTTGTTCAAAGTGCACTCAAAATATCATTTTTGTCATGTATTCATAGAACTAGTCAATGACTTCCCGCAAGAACTCCTATGGTTTTTTTTGTACTTATGTTAGCAACACAATATTTTCATTGAATCCTCCTAAATTACATTGATTTATCCTAAAGATTTCATTTTAATTAGCATTTGGTTATTCACCATGTACAAGGATCCCCGCTAAGCATCCATGGTTGAATCATTATGAATTTTGAGATAGACCCAATCAAATTTAAAGGATGAATCAAATCCAATTAAATAGGAAGAAGGATTAGGATTTATTTGACTTTTAATAAAAGTTAAGGAAAATAGAACTCAAGGTGCAAGTACGATAAAAAAATAGTTCAGTAATCTGGGAAAGCTTTCATCTATTTTGTATTTGTAGCATTATGGCGGCAACATGTTTAAAAAGGTTCATGTTGTGGTTCAATCCATGATATTATTAGTTTCTACTCTTCAAAGATTCCTCCAATGTAATGGTATCCGTGTTGTATTGTTTAGTAGGAATCACAGACCACTACGTCCAAGCTCATTTTGAAATTTCATGCCACTTGAAATTTCCCATCTCAGTACTATTAGTAGAAAATGAATTCTATAAAGCCCAACACTTTATTTTCCAGCAAAATAAACACATTCCAAAAGTAATATGGTAAAAGGGGTGGGGGGAAAATAGAACGTCATCCACCATATAAAATCATGAGAGATGAATTCACCAACACCATTAAAAGCATATGACAAAAATCTCCCCTATAGGAATGCAAAGGTCCATCTAAAAGGATGAGTTACTTCACCAAATTGCTAAAAAGAAGCTTGGAAGGCCAAGAATACCTTAGGTAGAAACACAACATTGACTGGTGGATGGAAGAAGTATATATGAGTTCATTGTGACAACATCCAGCACTGCCTTAAAGATGACGCTAGATGACACATGTAAGAAGTTTCTATTCATCACAAGCTCCACGAAATTACCTTTCAAAGCTCACCAGGAAACCCTCTCAAGTGGGTTACCAAAGTTCACCAGGAAACCCTCTCAAATGGGTTACCTTCATCTAATAACTTTAGACTTACAAGGTAATAGTTAAATTTGGATACAAGATAAGAGTTAGTAAAGAGACACCTTGAGACTCCAAAGGTAAAGGGTGAAACTATGAGTCCACAAGACAGTTGATGGTACATAACTTATCAGATCCTACATGCAATGTATCAGAATAGTTAGACAGTGCATGATAAATCTACGGAGTTGAGAAGATAGGGGGAACACAAGCCTAGTGTTAGTCTTAAATTGTTTACAACTAAGAGCAACCAATTCTTGTCCCCTTTACTATTTTAGCAAATCCCCATTTACCATGTCAAATCAACGTCTAAAATTTGTTAGCCATAATATGACACATAACAATCTAGTTTTCAAGTCAGATGGCTCTCTCCATCTCTCAAATTGCCAAGCAAGGTACAAGAGATTTATGTTGCACTGACGAACTAAAAAGTGCAAACCATCGGATAATGAACCCACAGTCAGCAAGAGCACTAGATCCTCCAAAAAAAAATCAAGCGAAGACAAATGCTTCATCTACCATGATAAGGGACACTTTGTAGGAGCATGTCCTAAATGCAAACTAGCTAAGAGGGTAGGTCAACACTCAATTAAAATAATAGCTCCCCAACACCAACCCAAAGAAGAGGCCCTACAAAGCCCTTATTTCAACACAAACAACATTATTAAATTTACTCTCAATACAAAAAATGGAATGCCTAAGAACATCCCATATCTCTTTATTGACTACCAACCACAACCTTTTATTAGGAAATAATCATCTACTACTAATCCTATGGATGTGCGTTCTAAAACCAATGATGACTTACACGAAGTTTTATTGGGTGCTCGTAAACCATCAATCCAATCCATTGAAGAGGACTATCAGCCCATGATTATGAATTACTGCAATGAGCCAGAAGTCTCTAAATTAGTTAATAACTAAGATAGGATGACCAATAATCCAATCCCACAAAGAAGTTCAGAATTAATGACAACAACAAAGAAAACTAGTGGAACTAGATTCCACACCTTTACTATCAATGATGTTATGGTTCTACCTTAGACTCAAAGAATCCAAGACTTCTACACTTTTATGGAGATGATGAATCTGACTGAATGAGGAATCCATGATACTGTCAGAGTACATCTCTATATTCTTTAAATTCTCAATGATTAGTGGGAAGCACTTGGGATTATGGATAAAAATACTTATCTCACATCTCAAGATATTACCTTTAAAATTGGGATCCTGCTATAATTCTTGGATAAAAATGTGGACTATATCAGGCAGGCCATTTTACAGGCCTTAGACAGCCTATGTAAGAAGAAATCTATATTGAAGAAGACCATCCAAAACAACCCAACTCTTGATCGTTCTTGCATTAGAAATAATCTTGTTACCAAATTAAACTGCCCCTACTTAAGTCATCAAATAAGGTCCAAGAACCAGCTACTATTTTGGAGTTTCAAAATACATAGTCCTCTAGATAATTGGACCAAAGCAATCAAGCAAACTAGGTGCTTCACATGAAAAAGCTCAACAAACTACAAGAAAGAGAATGACCTCATCATCTGCAAAAGGCTTGGTCACTTTGTGAGATACTTTTCTCAAGCCAAAAATTTGAAAGACTCCATCCACTTCTTTGAAGAAATAACTAATCACATAGGTAGTTATCTCTATAAAGAAGATGTCTTTGAAATGGTATTCTCATTGGAAGAAGAACTGACTATGGACATCCTCTTCTCCATATATATATACATGAAGAATCAGGCAATATCTATGCCGATGATCTCTAAAATGCCATTACTGGCGAAAGCAATGATAAGTTGGCTGGCCAAATCTGCACACTCATCATATCAAGAACTTTATTTTCTAGAACAGCAGACTGTCCTTTTGATTTAATCAAGCAGTATGACCCACCCATCATTTGAGAAAGGCAAACCTTTTATTAGCTTTAACTGTTCAAAAAATAAGGCGGATCCATCCTAGAACCATTTAGAGTGCACTCGAAATATCCTTTATGTTATGTTCATAGTACTAGCCAATGACTTTCTGTAAGTACTTCTATGGTTATTCTGGTATCTGCTTCACTAGTATAATATTCTCATGGATTTCAAGTTTGATGCATACAGGCATTTTGATCGAATTCAACTAGCTCTAAAAAGGTTCATGCTATGGTTCAAGCCATGACACTATTGGGTTTGTTACTTTAAGGATTTGTATGATACAATGGTATTTATATTGCATTATTCAATAGGAATCACAAGTCACGAAGTCCAAGCTCAACCAAAATTTCACTCCTCTAAAAATTTCCCATCTCAATACTCTCCCTGGAAGATAAATACTATGAAGCACAATGCTTTATTTTCCAACAAAATAGAGGCATTAAAAATTAAATATGGCAAAAGGACTGGGAAAATTGAACTATACTAACGATCATCCCTACGGGGATGAAGTCTGTCGAGCAGCAAAAGAATATCAGCCACCATATAAAATCATGAAAGATGAAGTCACCAACACCATCAAAAGTATATAATAGAAAGATCCCTAGTACGAATTCAAAGATTCATCCTAGAGCAAGAGTTACTTCACATGATAGATGAAAAGAAACTTGGAAGGACAAGAATGATGCAGGTAGAAACACGGTGCTGATTGGTGGATAGAAAATAGATATCTAAGATCATCACTGACACCATCAAACACTACCTAAAAGCTGACGCCGGATGATATGTACAAGAATTTACCATTCACCAAAATCTCCTCATAATTACCTTTAAAAGTGTACAATAAAACCCAATCAAGTAGGTTACCCACTTAGATAGGTTTTTCTACAGGCTGCTAATCTAGCTACTTGGTATATGAATACAAGGAACTTATGAACCTACTTGCAAAAAGATTTCAAGATACTTATCCACCTACAAGAGCTTACAAGTTGCTAATCCACCTGCATTAAAGTAGACAACAAGTTGCTCAGTCACCAGCTTGAACATACTGGATATGCCAACAACATACTAGTGTTTTGTTTTACTAGGCTCTATCACATGTTAGTAAGGCTAGACTTGAATAAAATAGGTTTTTAATATCTCATAGAAGAGTGTGCCCAAGTAGGGCTTATCTTTTTTTGAAGATAGGGATTATCTCTTATACGATAGGATAGGTATTTTCTACTTTTAAAATAGTATGGCATGTATGATATTTTAATTTAAGTTTTATATGTATTTGTAGCTTATCTAGAGATTTATCCTCCTATAAAAGGAAGTATAGGCATATAGTTGGGGATCATCAGTTTCTCCACCTAAGAACCTCTCTTCTAAAGTTTCTATCTACCAATAAAAATATTTGTTGGCTAGGTTCTCTCTCTTGCTCCTTACACTTCATCAATTATACTTGTTGTGATTACAACATGGAAATCTGAAGTACTTTCTATGATTTTGAAATGAAATTGGCTTGTCCATGTGACATAGATTCCTAAGACCTTTCTATGTTTATGAAAAGAAATTGTCCTGTTAGTAAAATACCTTTCTGATTCTCTTTCTTTTCTTTTTATAAACACATAAATCTAAGGTATGACATAGTACACCTTTGATTCGTGAATGATTGAGGGCAATAAAGGCCATGGGAGAGCTAAAAAAAGCTTAGTTATGTCGTATAAAAAACCATTGCATCATTACTAGGTTACCAATGATTTACTTTGTTCAAAGACTGGAAAAGTCAAGCCATATTATTGAGGGTTGAGAAGTCTTTATTCATGGCAAACCATCCATTAGGGATTATAGATTCATATCCCATCATAAGAAAGCTATTATGTGTTGATAAAAGCTTTGATTTTGTATGGCATGCCGCTTATATAGATGTGAAATTGCCTATCATGTATGAAAGGTTAGAGTATTTGATCTGTGGTGTCACTCTGTACCTCGTTGTCCTCTATTTATTTGGTATCAAAGCAATACGTGCTCTTAGAGGGGGGAGGTAGGAAGAAAGTATTTGTATAAGATCCACTACCATTGTGTGTATGAGACATTTATAGTCTTTACTTTATTACTATAAATTGTTATCCATAAAACCATCCATATTCTTTCTTTTCTAGTTATTACAACCAAAATTTAGTAAATATTCAAGTCGTGATTTTTCCATTGCTATAGACCTTGATTTTTCAGTCCACATAACCAAAATATTGTACATAATCGAGCCATAGTTACTTTTCTTAAATCTTTTGAACAAATATATAGAGTTTTTATTGTCCAAAAATATGTCTATCTCTAAGTCTGTACCATCTTCATCACGAGGGTCCAGTTCATATACTAGTTTGTGTACATCCCTTCTTAAATTAGATGTGTCTTTGACTATCCGTAAAGCTCTATCATGTAAAGAAGCCTACCTCTATGAAGTAGATATGCTGTCTTTTGAACAAAATCTATCTTTCTACCTCTGTTAAGCCCATGTTTAGCCTATGTCAAGAAAGAGTGTAATCCATTGATGCAAATTGATTCTTTAGACCAAAAATGGCCAGAAGGAGTTAAAAGAATACATTGCAGTGTCAAAACTTTACCAATATATCCTTATGATTCCACTAAAAATTTATCACTCTACAGATGCCAAATAATTTTCTGCAATAATGGAAAAGCCTTGACTTTACCCATACTATTTTAGTGTTATTCGGGTCGCGTTGACTCATCAAGGGTGAAAAGAAAAACCAATAAAGGTATGTCTTTCATTTCTTAAGACTAGATTCAACAAGTACCAACGTGCAAACTTAGGTATGTCAGAAATCACTCTGGAAACTGGGACAGTCTTTGTCTCCATGTTCCCTAACTTTAATGTAACCCTCTTAGAATCATATCTAATGGAGACTTTAAAACTCCAAGTCCAAATCCTTGAAGCTCCTCTAGATTATATAGTAACATAGACAACTCTGCACTACTAGATAGTTTGGAAAGTCCAAAACAACGTGCAAAACTTATCTTTTCTAGATGGCAACCACTCTTAGTTTCTAATTATAGATGCAACTAATGGAATGACCAAGTGCATCCAAATCCCAAAGTATGTTTTTCATGTGTGAGTAGACGCTAACACATTTAAGGCTTTTAACTGAGAATAATTGCAAAGTCTTAAGGAACTTTTGTAATTTTTTATTATTTTACTTTGATATTGCAGTAAAAATCATGATGCAAGGGAAATTTAAGGAAATGGAAGAAAAAGAGCTGAAAACTACTGCAAAAGAACTGGAAGTGTGGCTGATGACATTCCTGATAAGTCGTCAGCCCTGTGATAAGTTATCAGAAATCACATCAGGTGGCTAACGACATGCCTGATAAGTCATCAGCCATGTAATAAGTTATCATAAATCACGTCAGGTGTTGCAGTGTTAGAAGGATTAAAGTGAAACTGTGATAATATTTCTGACATGTCATCACAACGGTGATAAGGCATCAGAGTTGTCATCAAGTGTAGGTAGAGAATCAAATTTTGAATGAAGAATTGATGACCTTTCTGATATGTCGTCACGTATTTGATAAGTCATCAAGATTTGCCGTCAGTTAAAGCAGAAGATGCCAAAAATACTGGAGGGCCTGACAACATTTCTGATAAGTCGTCAGGACCCTAACACGCCGTCATAAATACCGTCACCTATACCAAATGATTTTCTGAACATTGTGATTTTATTTCCTTATTTAGGATTAACTATAAAAAGCATTGTTTAGGGTTTTTCTAAGGTTTGGCACTTTATTTTTAAGAGACGTATTTTGATACTTTCTCTCTCGAGTTTCTTGGCTTGAAAAAGTAAATAATTTGGAGAGATTATTATAAGTATTTTGGGATTTTTCCTTTGTGATATAATCTATGATTCACTAGTTATTATTCATCTCTATAAGTTTATCTTTAAAATCAAGAATTAAATTATGTGTTTCGTTCGTTACATCATGAGTGGCTGAACTCCATTAACCTGAGTTATGGGATCTAGGGTTAGGTCTTAATGAGGTGCTAAGTATTCAAGATTCAAAAGGTGGTAGGATTTCTTGGTAATTCTAAAGTTTTAATTAACGTCTTTTGGTTGCAAATAGTAGACACACCTTCTTTGATTTGATTGAGAAAGAAATGAAACATAGTAGAAAGTGAATTATCAACAGGGACTCAAAAATACTTTGTTTAATAATCAGCGTTGTAACAAGGTTGGTTAACCTGCGGTAAAATATGGGCAGTAAATAAAAATTCCCTAAGTCTGAGAGGATTAGGGAATTAAATGCTTAAGTAGGTCGAGAGATATTTAAGCATAACATCGACAAAGATAGATTGTTATCCTACCCACCGTGAGAATCTTGAACCACTTTTAGCATCTGTCATGTATTGAAAGCCCTAGTGAACATAATTCTGGTTTTCTATAAACTCTTGATTCCAAACACTGAAAGTAAAGTGACCAACAATTACTTATTAAACTAAAACCCCCATTTTACATTCTTTTTGTGCCAGTTGTTTGAATTTAACTTGTAGCCTTACTTTCAAACTAGTTTAATCTCCACTCATATTGTTCCCCTGTGAATTTGATCCCAACTCCAAAGTTGGGTATATCTATTGACGACGACCGCCTTGCACTAAATTGAAGTGTAAGTTGAGAGTTATCAGTCTTCAGGGAAGAATTCCTCATGATTCTTTCAAATTCATGGGTCAAAATTTATAATAGGTTGAGAGTCCAACCTCAGAGTCTTCAGCGCACTAAGCCTATATTCGCTAAAAATCCTTATAAAGTATCTCTCTCAATCCATATGTATACTTTTGCTAAAACTTACCTAAAGGAATAAAACCTAGATCCAGTGAATATTTTATGCTATCTTAATAGTTCCATGAAATAACATAAATGTATACAAGAATTTGATCATGAAGGGTGTGACGTGCACTGGTTTAAATGTCCTTTTTATGGACACTGTCTATGGGATATTGACTGCAATTGTATGGGATCTATGAGGACTAGCTAAATAATTACGATAAGGACTAGGATGAACTAGACTGGGATAGTATTGGGGCTTCAAAAACCCTCATCTCCAAGGACCAAAATCTTGGGAAGAGGAAGAGACGGAACATGTATTCTAAGCCTCGTACAAACCCCTAGATTGGCTGCCACTAACCACTCCATCCAAAGGAAAAACCTCTAACTCAAAGCTTGAACTTCAACTGTTCATGATGTATTTGACAAAATCCAGTCCCAGATATATGTTCCTACTAAATACATAATTCAAAAAGGATAACCTAACATACGATCCAAAACCACCACATGTTATCCTATCAAAATAGGATCAAGCTTCAACCATAACTGCCAAACTTAGTAGAGCACTAGAAAATAGGTTTGGACTATCCAATTTGATAAATGCCTACTAGGAAACTCAATTCTTCACTTTATTGACCAACAACAAAATAAAATGGCCCTACTTAATGAACAAATCCATTTTGTAACTTACAAAATTCCAAAAATTCCACTATATTTCCACAAATGTATCCTCCATATGGATTAGGCCAAACCTTTACCACATACCCACCTTGTTCATATATGTCCATGTTATTACTCCATATCCAAAAAATGAACAAAAATTTTACATTGCTAATTTTTTATGGGAAATGAAGGATGCCATAGTAGGCCAAAAACAAACCGAGAAGGCACAAGACTATGTCAAAAGAATGAAAGCTTGTAGTCAGGTTCCATATGATATTGATTGGATGTCCTCAAGATATGTTGCTCTAATACATAATTATATCTTCTTGGTTCAAGATCCTATAGACCCGGATAATGACGTCAAAACCTAATGATAAAGATTGGGAGTCTATAAGATAATGTATCCTCAGCAATAAATTCTTATTTCCAGATGGTCGACCCAATGATGACTCAATCATCTCAGATAAAGTCATCTTAGAGACTTATGGTGGCTCAATCATCCCAGATTTGGTTGTCCTAATCTTTATGCTACAAAAACTGGAAATTCTATTCCTTAGTAACCTATCGAAAATGACCCTATTGAGGAATATTTTACAGTCATCGATAACATCTATGGCTTTGACCCTGAGGAGGACCAAGGACACTCCACCAATACTAATCCTGTGAACGTATTCTCTGAAATTGGTGATAGTTTTCCTGTAGATAAATGTATAAGATAATGAAGATTCATCTGTTTATGCTCAAGAATATGTCCAAAATACTTCTAATTCTTTAGTTGAATCTCTTAAGGAAGACTATCCACCCATATTCCTGAACCACACTAAGGAGTCAGAGGTCTCTGAAGTAGTCAATGATCAAGACAGGATGACAATTAATCCCATCCTAGATAGAATGTCAGAGCCAATGAAAATGGAAAATAAAACCATTGGAACCCGATCCCACACCTTTACTCTTGAAGATGTCAAATATTTAGCCTAGCCCCAAATGATCCAAGACTTTTACACTTGGATGTGATGAAGAATCTGGATGAATGAGTTAAATAATTAATAATTTAAGAGTTAACCTCCAGATTATTTTGTATTCTCAGAGATTGGTCGAACGCGCTTAGGATTGCTAAAAAGAACACTTATTGGGTATCCAAAGATTTTGCCTTCAACATCAAGATCTTGTAGGACATCTATCCCAAAGATAAAAGCCAAAGACTTGAGAAGCTATGAAGACAAATTTTTGAGATGATGAAGTGCCTATTGTTCGGTAGAGATTTCATTTATATCCACTTTGGGAAGATGGAAAAGGCCTACTTCAAGCTGGGCTAAGAAACCATCATGAAGCAAGCCTTCATATCATCACTATAGAAGAAGCTAGTGGGCCCCATAATAGTAATTATGGAGGAGAAATTCAAATCTATAATCATCCCACAGGTAGGCTGGATCATACAGGACATCTTTCAAACATTGGAAATCATATGTCTGAAGAGATCTATACTAAAGAAGATCATCAAGAACAATCCAACATTTAATCGGGCATGTAGCAAAAATGATCTTGTTAAAAAATCCAACCACCCCTTCTTAAATCATAAAGCGGGATCCCACAAAAAGTTGTAGTTCAGAAGGTTCAAATTACCTAGGCCTCCAAATGATATAAAAAAGGCAATCAGGCGAACCAGGTACTTCAGACGAATAATATCAATGAACTACAAAAATAAGAACGACTTCTTTATCTGCAAAAAGACTAGTCACTTTCCAAGAAACTCTCCTCAAGCCAAAAATTCAAAGGATTTAATCATCGTATTTGAAGAAATAGTTGACCACACAGGCATTTATCTCAGCAAAGAGAAGGAACTAGAATCATTCTTCTCCCTAGAAAAAGAATCGATGGAGGACACCCTCTTATCTATAGACATATATGAAGAATCAAGCATCATCTATACAAATGATCTGTACTTGTTACCTGATATAGGAGAATACAAAGACAAGATAACTAGTCAAATTTTACTATTCAACACATCAAAAATTCTATCTTTTAGAATAGAACACTTGTAATGCCCCGAATCTGTTACGCAAAATGCTACACGGTGCTCATGACCCCGAAGGACCACAAGCTAACCCATGACTGATATTTGTACCTGAACAATGCATAATATACTGTATAAATGTTGAAATAAAGTAGGGAAGTCCATAAGGTTAAAAACTGATAAAATAATCTCTAAATGACAGAGTATCACAAAACCAAAACAAAACCTGAAATAAACTATCCGAACATAATAATTTGAAAAGCCTCAAACTAACTGAACTGCCTGAATAAGGAGTTGAAGGGACATGTCCCTAACTAACTCCAACTACTAAAATAAATTAATTAATGAGATAATAAAGTAATGGTTATGTCCTCGAAGGATGAGGACTCACTGCTAACTCTGATTGCTGAGACTGAAATGCTACTGATGCTCTAGAGCTTGTGCTTCTGAACCTATGGTATAAAACACCATAGCGTAAATACATCAGTACATTTGAATATATTGGTATGCGTGTGAGGTAGGCTGAATGCAAAGAGTTCACATGCATGAACTATACTAACTTACTGGATAACATAAACGTATGCATAAATACATAGTAACTGTAACTAAGTTCGTGATAACATAATTACTGAGCTTGAGTACTGATAATATAAGATACTGATACTGAGCTACTGTATCTGACAGTCTAGGTTCTGATGGAACTAGCTGAGTTCTATGTTGTTCTGAGTTGACTGTATTTGACAGTCCTAAATTATATAGAACTATCTGAGTTCTATTATTAAGACTGAATAACTATATCTGACAGTCCTGATTCTAAAATTGAAATTGTGGGAAGTAGTCATCTAACCGAAATACCCCAAATAATACATTATAGCTAAGTTAGGTTCCAATCAATAACCCCAATTGGAAGGAAGTCAATACCACGCCACCGATAAGGATAAGCTGTGGGTGACACTCTTCTGATAGTGTCCCCAAAAAAGAATGGTGGGACCCTTATCTGACATTATTTATCCACCTCATCAACCCTTATCTAACATTGTTGATGTCTCAACCCATGCTGGCTACATAGTTATGGAATGCAAGGATGACTTCTAACAATCACACCCTCATCTAACAGTATGTGTTCCCATCCTTGGGTTCACTCGGTGCTAATTCCTACTCCCATTTGAATAGACACTGAAAAATGGATTATTGAACTAAAATGGACATAATTAACTAAGTTCCATTGACTGATGGAATACTACTGAGATTACTGAATTTCTAAGATTTTTGAGATTACTGAGTTTAATGAGTTTTCTTGAGTCACATGACTGATTGAATTTCTATGAACATGGCTCAACTGAGAGTATCTTGAAAACATGACACTGGCTCTTGGCACAGCTAATTGTCGGGTACAATTACCCCCAGTACTCGATAGCATGAAACTGAAAAAGCATGACTTTCTTGAATACATTACCAACATCACAATCCATAATACAATAAGTTGGAGATTTCATAAAGTAGAAGTTCTAAATCACCACAAGGGTTACACATATATCTATAATTCATTGACTAAGGCATTTCATCAAACACTTGATATGTATGTACTTGTACATGAGTGGCGATTTCATATTATTATACTTGTATGGCACTTTTCCTTCACATAGGAATTTAATCAAACATATGGGGAGCATGCTTTGATTATACAATCACCAACATATTTGATAATCATGGATACATCAATCAACGTGTAAATTTAAGGGTTTATCATGATTATTATGCAAATCACCATATCCTAGGGTCAATCATTGGAGTATGTAGTTTCAAACATGAATCAAAACCCCACAACATCATGAATATGAATTTTAATTCAATTTAAATCATGAACATTCATAAATACACAAATCTTAGATTTTGAAAAGAGATTCTTGAGCTTCATGGGTGAAAGGGACCCATGAATCAACACATGACATACCTGGGTTGTGAGTTTCTTGAAGTCCTTGGACTTGGAGAACTCGAAATCTCTTAGTTTCATGAAGGAATTTATCTTTGAGAGAAAACCCTAATTTGATGTTGTAGATAGAAAATAAACTTATGAGCCTTGGTCTGATATAATTAGGGGTTAAAAAGGGTGGAAAAGACCTAAATACCCTTTTAAAAATTACTTTAAAAAAACAAATGAACTATGCGATAGTGGGTCCGATGGTCCATCACTGGATTGACGGTCCGTCGGTCCTGACCGTCGCACCTTGGAAAAAAAGGGGTTCACTATCTCTGGTACCACGGCTTGAGCAAAGTTCCATCTCTAGCTCAATGGTCCGTCTGCCTGAGCCATAGCCCTTAGGCAGAATGTGGTCTCACTACCTCCACTACGACAGATTAGGCGACGGTCCATCGCTAGCTCAACGGACCTTCGGCCTTCACCGTCGCACTTGGGCAGTTTTGACTGTTTTCTGTATTTCATCCATAACTTTCTACCCCGATACCGGATTTAGAAGAAATTGGTATCGTTGGAAAGCTAATTCAATTTTTACATGACAAAAAGTAATAATCTTAAAAATTCCACGTATATAAAAGTTGATTCATATTTCAAAGTAAGTTTCTAACATACTCAGGATGATTCCAAGCTTGATAGAACTATGGGGTATTACAATATCACTCACTTAAGAACATTCATCCTTGAATAAGACTGACCAAGAGAAGAGAAACATCAATTTATGTACATACTGAACATGAATGACTGGAACCTAATTTCATGATTGACATGACTGATAATTGAATATATCATACTGAACATGCATAGCTGGTGCATGTGTAATTTACTCATGAATGCATGACTGAGTATTCTGAGAAACTAAGTTTCTCACAATGAGAATGCATATCTTATGCATTATTATATAACTAAACTGACATATGAATGCATGACCGAATATGCAATGGTACTTAATACCATGTTTATGATGGAATTCTGAGCATAAACTATAAACCAAGTTCGTAATTGAAATCTTTACATGAAACTGTAAAGCTTTAGGAGAATTGTTACCTTGAGCTAGGCCTGAGTTGGTGGAGAAGAGGTGAGGATACTTGGTTCACATATCTGCTTCTTCTTCCCAAGTAGCTTCCTCAACGGACAGATTTCGTCAAGGAACTTTGACTAGAGAGACTTCTTTGTTCATTAGTCTACGCATCTGGTAGTCTAGGATTTTGATTGGAATCTTTTCATAAGAGAGGCTATTCTGAACATCTATGCTCTGAATAAGGACTACAACTGCTGGGTCACTTATGTACTTCTTGAGAAAAGAGACATGGAAGACATAATAAACTGAGGCTAGATCAGAAGGTAATTTGAGCTCATAAGCTACCTTTTTGAAATGATTGAGAATTTTGAAGGGATCGATATATCGGGGATTGAACTTTCCCTTCTTGCCGAATCTATTCACTCCCTTCATGGGAGAGATCTTTGGATAGATATAATCACCAATATCAAACTCGAGATTCTTTTTGCACACATCTGCATAAAACTTTTGTCGGCTCTGACCAGCCCAGAGCCTTTCTCTAATTAACTGGACATTCTCTAAGGCATCGAATACTAAGTCAGGACCTATGACTGAGGCCTCACTAACTTCAAACCAACTGATTGGAGATCTATACCTCATACTATAGAGAGCTTCAAATGAAGCCATCCAAATACTGGAATGAGAGCTGTTATTGTATGTAAACTCAATAAAAGGAAAGTGGTCATCCCAACTACCCTTTAAATTGATTGCACACACCCTTAGCATATCTTATAAAGTTTGAATAGTCTTTTTTTATTGACCATTTGTCTGAGGATGAAAGGCTGTACTGAGATGAACTTGCGTACCAATACCGCATTTGAATGCCTTCTAGAAATGAAAGGTGAACTGGGTACCTCTATCTGAGATTATAGATAACGGAACACCATACAATCTTACCAACTCTCTGATGGAGGGTTTGGAATAATCCTTGGCTGAATGAGAGGTATGGACTAAAAGGAAAAGAGATGATTTGGCCATCCTATCTACAATGACCCAAATTGAATTATGCTGGAGACAAGTACGAGGCAAACCCATCATAAAGTCCATGTTCACTTCTTCCCACTTTCAAGTAGGAAAACTAATCTCCTACATGGACCCACTAGACTTCTGATGCTCTATCTTAACCTACCAACTTGTAGAGCACTTAGCCATAAAATCTATAATATCTCTCTTTATCCTACTCTACAAAAAGATTTTTAGCAAGTCACAGTACGTATTTGGGGCCCTTGGATGAATAGAGTAGCGCGCTCCATGCACTTCTACAAGAATTTACTACCATAAATCATCTACACCTGGAACACACAGACGACCCTAACAACACAATACAACATCTCCCCTTTGGGAGAAACATCTACTTTCTGATCCTTGACTAATACTTTTTAACTTGAAAAGGATGGGATCTCTATCTTGCTTTTCTTTTACCTTGGAAACTAGAGATGATTCTGAACTACTCAGAACCCACATGTCACCCTCCTCTAAATCAACTAAGCGAATGCCTAGTCTGGCAAGCTAATAGATTTCCTGAGCTAACATCTTCTTGTTGTCCTCAACATGAGCAAAACTACCCATAGACAGTCTACTGAGAGTGGCGGCCGTGATATTGGCCTTGCTCAAATGATAAAGGACACTCATGTCATAATCTTTTATGAGCTCTAACCACCTTCTCTAAGAAAATTGAAATCTTTCTAAGAAAAGACATACTAAAGGCTCTTATGATTTATGAACACATCTACATGAACTCCATATAGATAATGCCTCTAAATCTTCAAGGCTAAAACTATGGCTGCTAACTCGAGATCATGAGTAGTATAATTATTCTCATGAGGTTTAAGCTGTCTAGATTCATAGGCTATGACCATACCATGTTGCATAAGGACAAAACCCAAACCTATTCTGGATGCATCACAATACACTATGAACCTATCTGAAACCTCTGAAAGAGCCAAAACTAGAGCTGAGGTAAGTCGAGTCTTCAACTCTTGAAAACTCTTCTCATAAGGATCTGACCATTGAAACTTGACTTTCTTTTGAGTCAATCTTGACATAGGAGATACAATAGAAGAAAAACTCTCAAATAACTGTCTGTAATAGCCAGCCAAATCCAAGAAACTCCTGATATCTAATGGAGAGACAGGTCTGGGCCAGTTTTTTACCGCTTTGATCTTCGGAGGATCAACGCTAATGCCATAACCAGAAATAATATGACCAAGGAATGCTACTGACCTTAGTTTAAATATGTACTTACTGAATTTGGTGAACAATTAATGTTTTCTGAGAGTCTACAATACTATTTTGAGATGGTCTGCATTATCATGCTCATTGTGGGAATAGACCAGAGTATCATCTATGAAGACTATGACGAATATGTCCAAGTACTGCTTGAACACCCAGTTTATTAAGTCCATGAAAGTGGCTGAGGAATTAGTAAGACCAAAGGACATAACTAAGAATTTAAAATGACCATACCGAGTACAAAAGGCTATTTTTAGAATGTCATATTCTCTGACTTTGAGCTGATGATAGCCTGATCTGTGGTCTATCTTAGAAAAATAGCTAGAACCCGAAAGTTGGTCAAATAATTAATCGATTCTGGGAAGTGGATACTTGTTCTTGACTGTGACTTTGTTGAGCTGACGATACTCAATACACATTCTGAGAGAACCATCTTTCTTGAACATAAATAAGAATGGTATGCCCCACGAAGACACGTTAGGTCTGATAAATCCCTTATCTAAGAGATCCATCAACTGCTCTTTTAATTATCTGAGTTTTGTTTGTGCCATTCTGTATAGCAGAATAGATATAGGTTGAGTATCTGGAAGATGATCAATATCAAAGTTTATTTCCCTTTCGAAAGGAATTCCTGGAAGATCTTTGAGAAAGATATCTAAATATTTATTGATAACTAGGACTGATTCAAGACTGGGAGTTTCAGAACTAGTGTCCTTAACTTGAACAAGATGATAGACACATCCTTTAGATATCATTTTCCATGCCTAAAGGTAAGAAATAAGATAACCTCTGAACGCTGAGGTACTACCCTTCCACTCTATGATAGGTTCATTCAAAAACTAAAACTAGACTATTTTGTTTCTGCAACCGACTGTGGCATAGCAAGAATGAAGCAAATCCATGCTGAGAATAATATCAAAATTAGTCATTTCTAATTTGACTAAGTCTTTTAAAGTGACTTTCTAAAATATCATAATAGGAAAGTTCCTGTATACCCATCGGGCTATGATAGTTTTACCCACTGGGTAGAGACTAAGAAGAGATCTGCTAGAATTTTGGGACAGGCTCTAAAATCAACTACAATATAGGGAGTAATAAAAGACAAAGAAGCTCCTAGATATATCAAAGAATAAAAATACACATTCAAAGATCCATAACGTACTAGTAACCACATCAGGAGAATTTTCCTGATCTTCCTGGCACTAGAGAGCATAAAGTTGATTTGGGCGTTGCCCACTAGTAGCACTGGAGATAGCACCTGCTGATTTGGACGATCGAACTAGCCTGGGGAATGGTTTGCTAACCCTAATAATCTGACTGGGGACAATCTCTAACTCCGTGTCCTGGTTTGCCACATCCGAAATAGATATCACTACAAGCTCTAAAAGCACCCTTATGGTTTAGACCATAAGTCTGACAAAGGAGATTAGTTCGGGCATTGCTGACACTGCCCTGAAACTTAGAGCCTGGAGCTCTATCTCTATTACCATCCTTGAAATTAGGAACTAGAGCACTAGTTAAAGAAGGATCTAGAATTGCTGACTTAGGATGAAATTGAGAACAGTTTTCTCCTTCTGATTTGGGCTGAGCAAAGTTGAAACTACTCGTCCTTGCTCTCTTATTCTGCTTCTCTCTCATCTTAATCTTTTGCTCCTCTATCTTCTAAGCATGAGTCATAAGCTTTGCTATGTTCATCTCACTATTCAACTTTGTGGACCTGCACTCATTGACCATACTATCATTCACCCCAGAAACAAACTTACTCATTTTGGCCCTGCTATTTGCAACCGCATGTGGAGCATATCTGGTTAATTGAGTAAACTTAAGAGAATACTCTTTCAACATCATATTGCCCTGCCTGAGGTTGATAAATTCCAACACCTTAGCTTCTCTCATCTCTAGGGGAAAGGATCTATCTAAGAATGTGGTAACAAACTCCTCCCACTCAATAGGCCCTGCATCATCTAGCCTTTCTGACAAACAAACTCCTCCCACTCAATAGGCCCTGCATCATCTGGCCTTTCTGACTTTCACTGTTTAAATCAAGTGTGAGCAACATCCTGTAACTGATATGTAGCTAGCTCAGTGCTCTCACTAGAAGTAACCCCATGATGTCTGTAACCTTTTGAACCTGATCAATGAATTCCTAAGGGTTCTCATCTGACTTAGACCTGAGAAAGGATGGAGGATTCATTCGGGTGAAGTTTCAATCTTGGTTGTAGCTGAATTATCCATTGGGTTAACTAGAATTATAGTTGGTTATTCATTCTGAGCAACAACTGACTGATCAAGAGTAGTGAATACAGCTCTAAACTCTGCATGATAAATATATTCGCCCAAAGGATATTCAGGTAGAGGTGCCTGCTGATTCCCATTTCTTATTTTGGAAGGCATGTTCTGTAGAAGAAAGAGGGAAATGAATTAGACCAGACTAAGAGATTTACTAGAGATTAGGCTCACTGGTATGACATGAATACTGAAAGAAGGTAAAATATTCCTAAAACATCTTATAGCCTCCTATACATAAATGTGGGGCGCAACAAACCCATGTACAAACCTCTACTAGATGTGGCTTTAAGACTTCCTAGGACTCTATTGAACCTTAGGCTCTAATACCAAGTTTGAAACGCACCAAATCTGGAACCTAGAATGCAACACGGTGCTCATGACCCCAAAGGACCATAAGCTAACCCATGACTAATATCTGTACCTAAACACTACATAAATGATAAAATAATCTCTGAATAATATGGTATCACAATACTAAAACAAAACCTAAAATAAATTATCTGAACATGATAGTCTTAAAAGCCTATAACTGACTGAACTGTCTGAATAAAAAGTTGATGGGATATGTCCCCAACTAACTCCAACTACTGAAATAAATTAATTAATGAGATAATAAAGTAATGGTCATGTCCTCGGAGGATAAGGACTCAATACTAACTCTGACTGCTGAGACTGGAATGCTACTAAAGCTCTGGTACTCGTACTTCTAAACCTATGGTATAAAACACCATAGAAAAAATGCATCAGTATATTTAAATGTACTGGTATGCATGTGAGGTGGGCTAAATGCAAAGGGTTCACATGTATGAACTATACTAACTGACTGGATAACATGAATACGAGAATACATGCCTGAATATATAGTAATTGTAACTAAGTTTGTGATAACCTGATTACTCACTCTGAGTACTGATAACATGAGATAATAATTAGCGACTATATCTAAAAGTCTAGGTTCTGATGGAACTAGCTGAGTTTTGTGCTATTCTAAGTTGACTGCATTTGAAAGTCCTAAATTTTGTAGAACTATCTGAGTCTTATTACGGATACTGAATGACTATATCTGACAGTCCTAATACTATAACTGAAACTATAGAAAGTAGTCATCTAACCGACATACCCCAAATAATACATTGTAGCTGAGTTGGGGTCCAATCTATAACCCTAATTGGAAGGGTGTCAATACCGTGCCATCGGTAAGGACCAGCTATGGGTGACCCTCATTTGACAGTGTCCCAAAAACAGAATGGTGGGACCCTCATCTGATAGTGTTTATCCACCTTATCAACCCTTATCTGACAGTGTTGATTTCTCAACCTATGCTGGCTACATAGTTCTAGAATGCAAAGATGACTTCTAAGAATCATACCCTCATCTGACAGAGTGTGTTCCTATCCTTGGGTTCACTTGGTGCTAATTTCTACTCCTATCTAAATAGACACTGAACATAGATTACTAAACTGAACTGGACTAAATTAACTGAGTTCTGCTGACTGACAGAATACTACTAAGATTACTGAATTTCTGAGATTTCTGAGATTTCTGAGATTACTGAGTTTAATGAGTTTTCCTAAGTCACATGACTGATTGAATTTCTATGAACATGGCTTAACTAAGAGTATCTTGAAAACATGACACTGGCTCTTGGAACACAGCTAATTATCGGGTACAAGTACCCCCAGGACTCGATAGCATGAAGCTTACAAAGCATGACTTTATTGAATACATGACCAACATCACAATCCATAATACAATAAGTTAGAGATTTCATGAAGTAGAAGTTCTAAATCACCACAAGGTTACACATATATCCATAATTCATTGACTAAGGCATTTCATCAAACACTTGACTGTATGTACTTGTACATGAATGGGGATATCATATTATTATACTAGTATGGAACTTTTCCTTCATATAGAATTTAATCAAAGACATGGGAGTAATGCTTTGGTTATACAATCATCAACACATCTGATAATCATGGATATATCAATCAACATGTAAATTTAATGGTTCATCATAATTATTATGCAAATCACCATATCCTAGGGTCAATCATTGGAGTATGTAGTTTCAAACATGAATCTAAACCCCACAACATCATGAGTATGAATTTCAATTCAATTTAAATCATGAACTTTCATAAATACACAAATCTTGGATTTTCAAAAGAGATTCTTGAGTTTCATGTGTGAAAGGGACCTATGAGTCAAAAAATGTCATACCTGGTTTGTGAGTTTCTTGAATTCCTTGGACTTGGAGAACTTGGATCTCTTAGTTTCTTGAAGAATGATTTGGATCTTGTTCTTAGGGATTATCTTTGAGAGAAAACCCTAATTTGATGTTGTAGACTGATAATGAACTTATGAGCCTTGGTATAATATAATTAGGGGTTAAAACGGGTGAAAAATACCTAAATACCCTTTTAAAAATGATTTTAAAATATATGATGGACGGTTCGATGGTCCACCGCTGGGTCCATGATCCGTCGGTCCTGATCGTCGCACCTGACCAGAATAGGGGTTCACTGTCTCTGCAACGATGGCTTGGGTGATGGTCCATCGCTAGCTCAACAGTCAATCAGTCTGAGCCATCACTATTAGGATAAAGGTGGTCTCACTACCTCTGTTATGATGGCTTGGGCGATGGTCCATCTCTAACTCGACGGTCCGTCGGCCTTCACCGTCGCACCTGGGCAATTTTGACTACTTTCTGTATTTCTGCCATAACTTTCTACCCCGTACCATATTGGACAAAATTGGTATCGTTTGAAAGGAAATTCAATTTGCTACATGAAAAAATGTGAAAATTTTAAAAGCTCCATACATATAAAAGTGGATTCATCTTTCAAAGTATGTTTCTAACATACTCGGGATGATTCCAAGCTAGGTATTCAAGAATTCATTTGATGCAATGGTATTCATGCTACATCATCTACTAAAAATCATACGCCATGACATCCAAGCTCAGCCAGAAAGTTTGCACCTATGGAAATTCCCCGTCTTAATACTCTCCCTGGAAGATAAATACTATCAATAACAATGCTTTAATTTCTAGAAAAACAAATGGATTTCAAAAGAAACATGGCTAAAGTAATGGGGAAGATAGAACCACACCGATAATCAACCATGTTAGGATAAAGTCTATCACTTAGTAAAAGAATATTAGCAATCATATAAAATCATGAGATATAAAGTCACCAATATCATCAAAAGCATACGACTAAAATATTCCTCATAGGAATGCGGAGGTCCATCTAATATGAAGAGTTAGTTTACCAAATTTCTTAAAATAAGCTTGGAAGTCCTAGAATGCCTCTGGAAAAAACACAACATTGACTGGTGAATGGAATAAGGATATATGAGCTCATCGCCAACAACATCAAATGTTGCCAAAATGATGATACCAGATGACATGTGTAAGAAGTTACCCTTCACCACAAGCTCTATGAAATTACCTTACAAATTTTAGTATGAAACCCTTTAAAGTGGGTTACTATAATACCCTAAGTTTTTATGTTTTAAACCTTTCAAAGGGTTTGATCATTAAATTATCTTTCTAACGCCACAAGTCTTACCTCATTCTAGCATTAAGGAAAAAAGTTATAGAAATTTTCCTCCAGGAGTCTGTCAGCTGCCAATGATCACGGCTCACTTGATGACCAATAACCATACCTTATGAGTCATTACAAGGAGTCATATTCATAACATTAAGGGGTTCTAAGTTTCATCCCAATAACCACGACTCCACCCCATAATTTATAATCCAACATTATGAGTCGATAGGAGGGACATGTTGCCTCAAAAGTAATCAACCAAGAATCCATTCTAGTAGTTATAAGTCAGCATATCACTCATAGTCTGTCCTTAAGAGTCATTGTGTGGACTCATAGCCAGACCAGTGTATGATCCAATGACCCAACCTTAGACTAATACTTCATCAAATGACTCGTAGTCAGTGATAACGAGTTGTTAGGTGGCAAGTCATAGCTAGAACAAAATGAACCCAGGATCCTAGGTTAAGACTCAAACCATAACTTATAACCAATCATAATGAGCCGTGAGGTGAGTCATAATGACTAGGAGTGGGTTTTCCTGCACGTTTTCCTATGGACTTTTATGTCTTTTCCCACTCTCTTAAAAGCCAAATGCATATAATTTTGGCTTCCTAAGGGGTGGAATTAAAGACCTAAAAGCCCCAAATTCATCAGTTAACCGTATTCCGCCCAAAAGACATTAAAGAGGCAATTTTCCAATCTTCCAAAAATAGACCAGGTTTTCTCAAGAGCAAGATCAATTCTATAAATTTCCCAAGGCTATTACTACCAGGTCTATGGGGTATTCATCAGTGGGTCCCTTCTTCCTATTGAGTGGAACTCTTTTTATTTGTAAGTGTAAAACTCTTTTCCCTTTTATGGGGCTTTAAGTTATCTATATATTTAATGAATCTTCTCTCAATTATTTTGATTATGAACCATGAAAATATACTCCCTCATGAGAAATTGTGCTTCCATATATTTTATAATGCACATGTTTATATCATGATCAGTTATTGAAGTATTGAATGTTATTCATGATTTTCCACACCATGACCACTTCCATAATTACCATGATTAGTTTGCATTATTCACTGCTGGTGCATTGTGAATACCCTATACCTAGATATCCATTCATGGTTTAGATTTTCGAGTTACAAGCATTTTAGATAATGATTGTATCATTATATTCAAATTATGATATTCATGTTGAGCATTTAATAATTATGAATCATTTTAAACTTTTATTAGCATCAGTATTAGTTCAGTGAGGAGTAGGACTTAGCACCAAGAAAACCTAGGGATAAAGGCTCACCCGCCAGTAGCGAATGAGACCTTTAGCAATAGTTCTTGAGTTCCAGATCTATATTCCAGTGTAGGTTATGAAGGGTCACCCTATAATTGAGGACTAAAACTCTCTTAGGGGTCACTTGAAATTAGAGGACTGACACCCTAGTCCTTCAGGATAGCAGTTTAGTAGATCCACTTAGCCAGTGTTGGTACCCTTAGCAAGGTACTAACACCCTTCCTACTAGGAATACATGTTGGACCCTGATTAGCTTATATTGGGGCATGTTAGTTAAATGTTAGCTCCCACAGTTTTAGTTCAACATTCAAATTATGACATTTAGGTTTGTATGACCAAGTGTTCATATATCATTTATTCAATTATTCAGATTATTTCAGTATATGTTTATGCTTGGTCTTGCATTTGTTTTACATGTTCATGCATTCATCCTAAGTACCTATATGTATACTAGTTACTTTATATCTCATGTACCAGTACATTCAAAGTAATAACCACATACT